>NC_042985.1:42816378-43116378 GCF_901001165.1 Salmo trutta | reverse complement strand
ACAAGATATTTGATAACAGCAAAGACTGGGTCTATACTTACATTAGGTATTGGTCTCTGGTCTTGCGGAGCTGAATCAGATCAGGTTTGATGCTGTTCATCTTCTTATCGATCTCCCTGTAATCTGCTGCTTGCTTTTTCAGATCATCCTCCAGGTGCCGTTTGCTGTCCACAATCTCACTTATTCTCGATTTCAGTTTGTCGTAGTTTCCCATGATTCTAGGAGAAACAATTCTTGTCAAAAATATATCACCTATTGTCAATATATGAGACAGCTGTTGTACTTCAATAAGAATGGCACATTTGGCTTCTCCAACAGTGAAGTAGTAGTTGTGGCATCAACAAAACCCCAGTGATTCTGTGGGTATACAAACTTCTACTTTACTATTACCATTAGTGATGCACCGATATTACATTTTTGGCCAATAGCCGATATTATCCTTGCCAAAAAAAACTATACCGATAACTGATATTTAAAAATGTAGCGGCCTTTTAAGGATTCTAGTAGTTAAAATAGTTCACACACACACACACACACACACACACACGCACACGCACACGCACACGCACACGCACACGCAGCGGTCTAAGGCACTGCATCTCAGGGAAAGAGGAGTCACTACATTGCTGGTCATAAAAAAAAAGCTAGCTAGCTAGCTCATGGATGCAAACAATGTTCTTCCCCCAAAACATAGCAAAAAGACAATATGTTTCAGTAGCTATAGTTGGCTGGCTAACTATATAGCTAGGTGTCACCATTTAAAATAACCCTAATTTATAAGACAGTTCTTATTTGATTAATGGTGGTCGGACCCATCTATGTGAAGCTAGACACAATAGTGAACTTTGCAGTTAGCCTTCAAAATAAAAGTATGTCATTGACAGTTATGCAAATGAATACAAATAGTAGAATTATTCCATAATTGAATAAATCATGCTAAACAAGGTTGGAATGTTATATAAAACCAACTAAAGACAATTTGTTAATTTGACAAAAATCTGTTGAAATCACACAATGTATTTTACTTTAGAATTGCATTGGGGGAGGGGCATACTTATTTCACTGTACAGTATTACCTATGGATTGTGGATCAACGGCATGGGGTATCAGTCTACTCAGGGACACCCAGAGAACATTAGTGTCGTAGCTCTTATTGCGGGACTCTGAAACAACTGAATTGAGACATTTGTCGTCAACCTATAAATATTGAACACTATTCCCGAGAAAAACCATACTGCGTGGATATTTTGGAGTCCGATAACTGAGGATGTTGGGAAAAAATAGCTTGGGTATTGAGTAGACTAATAACCCATTTCATTGATCCCCAATCCTTACGTAAAGCTGTACAATATGAATGTCAATACATGCAATAGGCAGACTGGGGAGGTGATTTCACAGTCACAGTCCCGCGATAAGAGCTACAACGCTAATATTTGTGTAAACTCTTCAGTTGTGTTCTGTGGGTGTCACCGAGTAGACTGAGACTGATTTTATTGCTTCACAATCCAACCTTGTTTAACATTATCTAGTCTAAATATGGAATGATTCCACCAATTGTAACCTTCAGCATCACTTTCAAAGGAGGTACTTTTATTTTGAAGGCAAACCGCAAATTCCACTATTGTGCCTAGCTTAACAACACATAACCCGGTCCCGTCGAGCCTCGCTAGCCAGATGAAGCTAGCTGGCTGCTTATAACATTAACTTTGGGCAACAGGGTTAAGTAGCTGGCTGGCTATTTATTTCATGAACTAAGGTTCAATTTCAATAGGTTAACAACAAGTGGCTACCTAGCTAATACTTACAAGGATTCCTAAATCATTGCTAAGAATAATGAAAATGACTGAAGTTTCGACTGGTCATTGTTTTCAGGCTGGTTGTATTGGTGCTAGCTAGGTACCAAGCTAAAGCTAGCTAGCTACCCCAGAAGTTGCGGTCGAACAAATAATGCTTTATTACCAACGCGGTGTTTGCTTGTTTGCAGACTTTTTGGACAGCTTTGACAGTGCTACTGATAGTAGGGTGGCGCTTGGCTTGCACGTGCAAATTCAGAACACACAACATTCTATAATAGAACTGCTTTTTGGCGTGTCAAATTAAAAGCTTATTTAACTCATCAAATAGTGTTACTGTCAAATAGTGTTATTTGACACGCAAAAGACCCAAATGGCATTCCATAGTATGTTGTGAAGCTAATAGCAGTGACGCTATTACTGTGTAACTCCGGTAGGGCAACATCTGAAAAATAGCGCACTTGGTAGTGTGTGCCGGTGCTCGACCAGTCGCGAAAGCCAACATCACCCACGACAGAGAACGGTTGATTGTCAAGGGCAATGAATTCCATCATCTTGGCGTTAATGCATTTCGCCTTTGAGTTGTCTCGCTGAAATTTTCTTACTCTTGCAAATGACTGCTCAAATTGAACTTGTTGGAAGCATGCACTTAGTATTTTTCTGCTTTTGTTCTGTGTAGCGCTGTATTTTTTGTGGCGTCATTACATCATCTACTTACGTTATATTGGTGTGCACGTCAGCTTTGACATCGGTTTTGCACATCGGCGTTAAACTAGACATCGGGCCGATGCTGGCATTTTTAGCTAATGGCGGCCGATTCTGATACGCTCACCGATACATCCCTAACAGATATTAACCACTTTATCATAGAACTGAACTGTGATTTGTGTTAGCTACATCTTTGGTTGAAAAGATAAAAATGTATAATTTTCATTATTACCTTTGGATTTCTTTATCATTACCCTCTCTCCTGAACTTTTCAATGTACTCCTTGCTATAGCGCTCTTGGGTTTGGCACTGCTCCTCAAAGATCTTAATGGTTTCATTGAATGCCTCAATGGCTGTTCTCTTCATTTGAATTTCCTGAGGAAAACAAAGAACCGGAGGTTGGATACAGTACAATCAGAAACAATTCAATCACAATTGAATGACAATAGCAATTCACCTGTGATGTTCTTGTATACTCCTCGTACAGACGATCGTACTCTCGGTTCTTCTCCTGGAACTGCAGGTGGTACTCCTGCAGCCTTTTACCGACAGCTTCAATGTTGTCCTCTTTAACAACCTGGTCCTGCAGGAGACAACAAAGCAGTTAGAGGAACAAATCTCATTCGGTCATCTGGCAAAAAAAGTTCTGGGTGACACTCAAATGCCGGATATGAAAATGAAGCACTGACTGTGCTCATAGAATAATCAGACCAAGGGATCTCTTATCTTCGAATATGTGTAGCTTCCATTTGTGTTTGAATTGTGGAGGCACCCTTACCTGCTGGAGCCTTGACACTGGGTAAAGCAGTCTCACGTCCAGCTTTGGGTTGTACTGGGCTAAGGACTCGTGTCTGTAGTGATTGATGAGCTCAACCACCGAGTTGAATGTCAGTGGGTCTGAGAAGCCGTATTTCCCATCCCGATGGAATATTTTGATCAGTTTGTTATTTCCTCCTTTCCTATGAGCGAGATCAAAAAGGGAAGTTTGAAAATGTCCATGTGTCTTTAGGCTAGGGTTTCATTTTAAATTTACCGGACATTTGAGAAATATACCGGACCCATATGCATTGTGTGATTAGGGCGTCCACCAACGGTGCTCAGAATGACAGAAATCACATTTAGATTATGGTAATTCATCTTAACAGAACATGCAACTCTAGGATGCAACAGTGTGCGTCCTCCTAACCAAATTCTGATGCGCACTTTGAAGACGTTAGAATAACTGCCACTTTTCCTCAGCCAACAAGACGAGTTACAAACAGCAAAATCACTAGCCTATGTCAATCTACTATTCCCCATAGTAGAAAAGTTTACCTATTCTCTTGGTCAGTTTGCAGTTCTAGCCTATTCCAAACAGACTCAGACAGTTGTGGGATCCCTAATTTATACAACCAGTTTAGCTACATAAAAAAAATGTTAGAAAGCAAATCAGGCTGATGCAACAGATCAGAACGTTCAAAGCAAGGTAAAACATGCCTCATAATATGAAGCAAAACAATAATGATTAAAACAATTAAGTTTGTTTTTAAAATGCATACTGCCCCTAGCTCATTGCAAAGTGGTGTGACACGCTGAAGCCTGCCTACCCTTGCCTGTGCACTTGAATGGCAAAATGGGAAGCGTACGTCAATGACCAGTTGAAAAATAAGTTTGCTATTTTTAAAAACAGTTTTGATAGCCACGATTTAACATGCGACTGCGTTTAAAATTGATGCGCATTGATGGAGGTTATAAAAGCACGTTTCACTCCAGCAGAAAGGAACGAGCTGTAGTAGCAGCTCTCGTGCTCTTTATCTGTATGCTGCCAATTTAATCCCACTCAATTATGCAAACTAACTTACAGACAGATAAGCATGACTGGTCAAATGTCTTTCCATCGACTGGTATTTCCATCAATTAATAGGCTAAAAAGCATAATTTTGCTAAGGAATTTTTTCTTTTCTTATGGACAATTTTATTTATTGGCTTTTCAATTATTTTATTTAAAAATCGGCTATTACCGGTTAACAGAAACCCTGCATTAGACAGAGCAGGATATTAAGAGTTCCATATTAATTTAGCAGCCATGCGATTCACAACGTACCTCAGAGTCAGTGTGTAGTCTCCATGCATTTTGGTGGATGCATCTCGGACCAGAAACGTACCATCAGCTGTGTCTCTCAGCTTCTCATTCACCTCCTCCCTACAAGAAAACGAAGGGTTATGCTACAGTTTCTTCAAATCCAATAGGACTCATTATCAAACTGGAAACCAAGAGACTTCCATCACAAGACACTGACCATTCATTCATTATTAATTGAATTATCATTAAGATCATCAGGGCTTGCCTTGAGATGTCTCCCCAGTACCACTCCCCGTCTTGCAAGGCCATGTTGTTGTTGAACCCGTTGTTTGGAACTGGGGTAGTGGCCTTTGGTGGTTTCGGGGGCAAAGCTGCGGCAAGAAGAGAGAATGAAGCTGTCAATTTGCAGTCTCACAGTGCATAACTTACCTTTTCTGAACTTGTGAAATTTAAGTTGACTTCATCAAGTGAGTGAGGAGGATAGTTATAAGCTATGAGAAACAGGCTTAAATTCCCCCAAAAATTGCAACGGTTCATAACAATATGAGTGTAATGGCTCAAAACTAATACCTACATGTAGGCTATTGTTTGGTTTATTTGTGTCAACTACTGCATTACCAGTTAAGTAGCTACACTTTGTTGCATTAACATAATGACCAGAGAGAAAAAAAGAGTGGAAATGTGTTATTTGGCCACGTTTTAATGTAACAATATCAACATATTATGATGACAGACTAAATAAATCAAAAACTGAGAAAATGAGGCCTGAAAGCAAAGATATTAAATCCAAAAAGAAGTACGCCTCTGTACACCATAACTACTCCTGTGTGTAATAGTAGTACTTCGCTGCAGTTCATCTGATCTGCCGAGCTATCAATGTAACATAGCCTAATCATCACAATGCACATCCATATAGAAATACCCACAATGAAAATATGTTATACAGCCTAATGGTAACATCTCACACAAAAAAATTATGTAGCAAACAGGAAAATGCTCTTCCAGAGGCGGCGCTCCTAGTGGCTGGGGATTTTAATGCAGGGTAACTTAAATCCGTTTTACCTCATTTCTACCAATGTGCAACCAGAGGGGGGAAAAAAAGTAACTCTAGATGACCTTTACTCCACACACAGAGATGCGTACAAAGCTCTCCCTCACCCTCCATTTGGCAAATCTGACCATAATTCCATCCTCCTGATTCCTGCTTACAAGCTAAAATTAAAGCTGGAAGCACCAGTGACTCGGTCAATAAAAAAAGTGGTCAGATGAAGCAGATGACCAACTAAGCTACAGGACTGTTTTGCTAGCACAGACTGGAATATGTTCCGGGATTCTTCCGATGGCATTGAGGAGTACACCACATCAGTCACCGGCTTCATCAATAAGTGCATCGATGACGTTGTCCCCACAGTGACCGTACGTACATAACCCAACCAGAAGCCATGGATTACAGGTAACATCCGTACTGAGCTAAAGGGTAGAGCTGCCGCTTTCAATGAGCGGGACTCTAACCCGTAAGCTTATTAGAAATCCCGCTATGCCCTCCGACGAACCATTAAACAAGCAAAGCATCAATACAGGACTAAGATTGAATTGTACAACACCAGCTCCGACGCTCGTCGGATGTGGCAGGGCTTGCAAACTATTACAGACTACAAAATAAAGCACAGCCGCGAACTGCCCAGTGACACGAGCTACCAGACGAGCTAAATTACTTCTATGCTCGCTTCGAAGCAAGTAACACTGAAACATGCATGAGAGCATCACCTGTTCCGGACGACTGTGGGATTGGATTACGCTCTCCATAGCCGATGTGAGTAAGACCTTTAAAACTCTTGAGGATCCGCCCCTTTTTTCCAATTTTCGCCTAAAATGACATACCCAAATCTAACTGCCTGTAGCTCAGGACCTGAAGCAAGGATATGCATATTCTTGGTACCATTTCAAAGCAAACACAGAAGTTTGTGGAAATGTGAAAGGAATGTAGGAGAATATAACACAATAGATCTGGTAAAAGATAATACAAAGAAAAAAACCAACCGTTCTTTTGTATTTTTTTGTACCATCATCTTTGAAATGCCATAATGTATTATTCCAGCCCAGCTGCAATTTAGATTTTGGCCACTAGATGGCAGCAGTGTATGTGCAAAGTTGTAGACTGATCCAATGAACCATTGCATTTCTGTTCAAAATGTATCAAGACTGCCCAAATGTGCCTAATTTGTTTATTAATAACTTTGTTCAAAACTGTGCACTCTCCTCAAACAATAGCATGGTATTCTTTCACTGTAATAGCTACTGTAAATTGTACAGTGCAGTTAGATTAACAAGAATTTAAGCTTTCTGACAATATCAGATATGTCTATGTCCTGGGAAATGTTCTTGTTACTTACAACCGTATGCTAATCACATTAGCCTACGTTAGCTCAACCGTCCCGTGGAAGGGACAGGTCAACATTCACAAGGTTGTAAGGCCAGACGGATAACCAGGATGTGTACTCCGAGCATGCGTTGACCAAATGGCAAGTGTCTTCACTGACATTTTCAACCTCCCTGTCTGAGTCTGTAATACCAACATGTTTTAAGCAGACCACCATATTGCCTGTGCCCAAGAACACTAAGGTAACCTGCGTAAATGACTACCGACCCATAGCACTCACGTCTGTAGCCATGAAGTGCTTTGAAAGGCTGGTCATGGCTCACATCAACACTATTATCCCAGAAACCCTAGACGCACTCCAATTCGCATACCGTCCCAACAGATCCACAGATGATGCACTCTCTATTGCACTCCACACTGCCCTTTCACACCTGGACAAAAGGAACACCTATGCGAGAATGCTATTCATTGACTACAGCTCAGCGTTCAACACCATATTGATGAGCTTTGAGGGCACTAAGCTAAGGACCCTGGGACTAAACACCTTCCTTTGCAACTGGATCCTGGACTTCCTGACGGGCCGCCCCCAGGTGGTAAGGGTAGGTAACAACACCTCCGCCACACTGATCCTCAACACGGGGGCCCCTTAGGGGTGCGTGCTCAGTCCCCTCCTGTACTCCCAGTTAATTCATGACTGCCTGGCCAGGCACGACTCCAACACCATCATAAAGTTTGCCGATGACACAACAGTGGTTGACTTGGAGCCTCAACTCGGGACTCGACTGATGACTTGAAATTATCTGGTCAGATTTTGTAAAGTTGTCACTCATTGTGGCACAGAGTCTCCGTGGATTACTGGTGTTCTAAAATGGCGGAAGGGAGGGTGGTGCAGCAGGTGCCGCATTGCCTACGAATGCTGTTATTTTATCTAAAACATCAGGTGTACGCCGACCCCAGCTAAGTAACTCATGCAAAGATTTAAAGCGCAATTATGTGTTTTATCTCCAGTACATTGCCATGATTGTCAGTTTTGTAGCTGCTCTACTGATAATCTCAGTGCGTCCTTGCTGGGATGACACAATCAATCTACTGGCAGAGAATATCAACACCAAACACATTGGTTCAACATTCCATGGGAACGGACAGTACACAGCATACCATAATGTTCTGAATAATGGCCAAGTCTACCTCGCTCCCTATTCCACTGAACCGCTTAGGCATAACAAACACAAGTCCAACATTTATCGGAAACTGTTAACCTCTCTTGGGCAGGTGGGACGCTAGCACAGCTCACACTATTCAACAGCCAGTGAAAAATCAGAGCGCCAAATTCAAAACCACAAAATGTCATAATTCAAAGTTCTCAAACATACAACTATTTTACACCATTTTAAAGATACACGTCTCCTTAAATGTAGCCACGTTGTCCGATTTCAAAAATGCTTTACGGCGAAAGCATAAAGTTAGATTATGTTAGGACAGTTCCAACACAAGAAAAACCACACAGCCATTTTCCTAGCAAGGACAGGCGTCACAAATACCAGAAATTCAGCTACAATTATGGACCAACCTTTGACGATCTTCATCAGATGACACTCCTAGGACATCATGTTACACAATACATGCATTTTTTGTTCGATCAAGTTGATATTTATATCCAAAAAGAGCCTTTTACATTGGCGCGTGATGTTCCGAAAATATTTTGCCTCCAATACTGCCGGTGAATCAGCACAACAATTTACAAAAATACTCATCATAAACGTTGATAAAATATTAAACTGTTATTCAAAGAATTATAGATGAACATCTCCTTTATGCAACCGCTGTGACAGATTTCAAAAAAGCTTCACGGGGAAAGCACACTTTGCAATAATCTGAGTACTGCGCTCAGAAAAATACAACAGGCAATACCCGTCATTTTGGAGTCATCTAAAATCATAAATAGCATTACAAATATTCACTTACCTTTGATGATCTTCATCAGAAGGCACTTCCAGGAATCCCAGGTCCACAATAAATGTTGTTTTGTTCGATAAAGTCCATAATTTATGTCCAAATAACTCCTTGTTGTTTCCGCGTTCAGTAAGCTACTCCAAGTGTAGGAAGCACGGCCAAAATGTCATGACAAAAAGTTATATTTACGTTCGTTCAAACATGTCAAACGTTGTATAGCATCAATCTTTAGGGCTTTTAACTTAGAACTTCAATAATATTCCAACCGGACGATTCCAGTGTCTTGAAAAATGTTTTGTAACACAGGTAACTCTCACGTGAACGCCTGCCAATGAACTAATTTGCTTTCCTGAGTCAACAACTTCCAACTTCCTCTGTTCGCTCTCTGTTCATCATAGACCCATCAAACAACTTTCTAAAGACTGTTGACATCTAGTGGAAGCCTTAGGAAGTGCACAATGAACCCTAAGTCACTGTGTTCGATAGGCAATGACTTGAAAGGACTACAAGCACCAGACTTCCCACTTCATGGTTAGATTTTTCTCAGGTTTTTGCCTGCCATATGAGTTCTGTTATACTCACAGACACCATTCAAACAGTTTTAGAAACGTCAGTGTTTTCTATCCAAATCTACCGTACTTTCCGGACTATAAGCCGCAACTTTTTTCCCACGCTTTGAACCTTGCGGCTTAAACAATGACGCGGCTAATATATGGATTTATCCCGCTTTCAAAACATTTTTCAAAAAAAAAAACATTCTGTGACGTGCTCAGTTTTTTGGCGGCATGAAGCTTTCATTAGACCAATGAAATTGCCGAACGGGTTAAGGTCAAACAACTTTTTTGTTTACTGTTTAGATGAAATCGAGCGCTCTCAAACTTCCCATCATTCTGATTACGGTAGTCATTTTGTCTCCCTCATCATGGCAAAGACACAGAGAAATCCATATGATGCAGCTTTCAAGTTGAAGGCGATTGATCTGGCTGTTGGAAAAGGAAATAGAGCTGCTGCACGGGAGCTTGGTCTTAATGAGTCGATGACAAGACGTTGGAAACAGCAGCGTGAGGAATTGACTCAGTGCAAAAAGACAACTAAAGCTTACTGCAAATTTTTTATTTTTGTTACAAGCCGTGTTTCGTTAAAGCCTATTTATTTTTGTTACAAGCCGTGTTTCGTTAAAGCCTGTGTAAAGTTAATTTGTTTCAATGTACCGGTAGGCACCTGCGGCTTATAGACATGTGCGGCTTATTTATGTTCAAAATAATATATTTTTTAAAATTCAGTGGGTGCAGCTTATATTCAGGTGCGCTCAATAGTCCGGAAATTACGGTACAAATAATATGCATATTCTAGTTCCTGGGCCCGAGTAGTATGCCGTTTAATTTGGGTACGTTTTTCATCCGGCCGTGAAAATACTGCCCCCTACCCTAGAGAAGTTAAACTACCTGTTCACTACCCTCCTGCTCTCCGGGGATGTGCAACTCAATCCTGGGCCTAACATCACAGAGCCAGCGATACTCACCGGAGTGGAAAGCAGTGGATGGCCTTGTCCACTGATCGTCGCCGCTACAGAAGTGGGTGAGTACTATGGTCCCATGGTTTCACTCGACTCCAGGATGGAATTTGACTCTTCAAACATACCCAAGTCGCTATATGCAATCCCTGACTCTGTTTCTGGTATGCGAGCTGTTCTAATTAGTTCCCCACATCCAGTGCAAGCGGGAGGGATAGTTAATTGCGCTACTGAACTGCCCCTAATCAAAAACGGCCTAAACCCAGCCGTCAGAAAACACAGAAAATGTAACTTTTTTCAACGTGTCAATCACTCTCGAGTCATCTGGGACCCACGAGCTAAGCCCAAGGGACTACTAGGGGGGCATTTGAACATTCGTAGTGTCATTCCAAAAACTAATCAAATTCAACATCTTCTCACAGACTCCAACCTTGACTTCCTCTGCCTTTCAGAGACATGGCTCCATAAAAACTCTCCATATGCTGCTTTGATTGTGCCTGGCTACAATGTTTTCAGGAGACAGGATTGAAGGAAGAGGGGGTGTGATGATTTACATTAAAGAACATATCTGATGTAAACAAATTGAGTGGTCATGTGATAATGAACTAGAATGTATTGGCCTGAACGTTACACTGTCTCCTCAAATGTCTTTCACCTTTATTGGAATGTATAGACCACCTTCCACCAAAAGTGTGTTTTTTCGATAAGTTTAATAACATGCTTAGGGATTGTGATTTTGGGAAAAAGGTCATCTTAAATGGGAGATTTTAACATTAATTATGAAGACAAGTCTTGTAGGAAAACCCTCAAACGGATCACTAATACCTTTGACCTTACACAGCTAGTTAAAGGGCCAACCAGGCTGACTTGCTGCTCTGAAACACATTGATTTGGGCTATCTGATCATAATCAGACACTTATAGCCAGAAAGCTTTCTAAGAACAGGTTTAACCTCTCTATTGTTAGAAAGCCGGATCAACTAAGAATACCTAAGAGTGAATTAAATTATTTTGAAAACGCAATTAAGGGAATTAACTGGAATGATCTGTCCTATACCGATGTGGAAGCTGATAGAAAAACCTATCCACAATCCAGACTGACTACAATAAATGGTTTCCTAAAAAAAATCTAATCCAAACCTGGCCAAAAGAGCACTCTTCCTTGGCTAAATGGAGAAATCTGGAAATTGATGGAAGAACGAGATTATGCTCTAAAAACAGCCCTAAAATCCAAATTAGAGCATGACAGACGTGTTGAGAAATAAGGTGATGAAAGAAATCACAGGCCAAGGCAAACATTTTTATTAACATAATTGGTGAAGCAAAGGGAAATTCTAAATTGATCTGGGAAAATCTAAAAAAGTCTACAGGGAAAGACCATAGTAACACTGCAAAAAGACTATAAATCATAGTGAATAACAATCTAACACAGGATGCAGTCGAAATAGCAATAGCCTTCAATTCCTACTTTATTGACTGTCAGGGTACTGACACAGAAACCCTCCACTGGTTTCTTGGGCTCAGTGCTAGTAAATGACGCTCAACCTGTCTTCATCATAAGGGAGGTTTCTGAGTCAAAGGTGAACAAGGTGATTAGCTCACTAAAGAAATCTAAAGCCAAAGATGTGTTTGGGCTGGACTCTACCTTTCTTAAAAACTACAAAGAGTTACTCATTGGCCCCATTACTAAGGTCACCAACACATCTATTGGTCTGGGGGTGTTTCCAAGGGTATAGAAGTTGGCCATAATAACGACCATCTTTAAAATCGGGTGACCCTGCTGACATGAGTAACTACAGGCCCATTAGAATAAAAAAAGTTTGTTTTAAGTGTGTAGCAGAACAACTGATTGCCCACCTCAACAACAGCCCCTTCACATTACACTCCATGCAGTTTGGCTTCAGAGCGAAACACTCCACAGAAACGGCCAACTGCTTTCTTCTGGAAAATGTGAAGTCCAAGATGGACAAAGGGGGCATTGTTGGGGCTGTGTTTCTGGACCTAAGGAAGGCTTTGATTAGAGGTCGACCGATTAATCGGAATGGCCGATTTATTAGGGCCGATTTCAAGTTTTCATAACAATCGGTAATCGGTATTTTTGTCCACCGATTTGCCGTTAAAAAAAATATTTACACCTTTATTTAACTAGGTAAGTCAGATTAAAAACACATTCTTATTATTTACAATGACGGCCTAGAAACGGGGGTTAACTGCCTTGTTCAGGGGGGATTCGTTTTTGCAACCTTCGGTTACCAGTCCAACGCTCTAACCACCTGCCTTACATTGCACTCCACAAGGATTAACAGGCTGACTACCTGTAACGCGAGGGCAGCAAGAAGCAAAGGTAAGTTGCTAGCTAGCATTAGACTTATAAAAAACTATCAATCTTAACATAATCACTAGTTAACTACACAATGGTTGATGATATTACTAGTTTATCTAACGTGTCCTGCGTTGCATATGATCGATGCGGTGCCTGTTAATTTTCATTGAATCACAGCCTACTTCGACAAACGGGTGTTGATTTAACAAGCGCATTTGCGAAAAAAGTACTGTCGTTGCACCAATGTACCTAACCATAAACATCAATGCCGAACAGGAATATTTAGACTTAGTCACCCGTTAGATAAAATACGGAACGGTTCCGTATGTCACTGAAATATATATTTTTTTTTGAGATGATAGTTTCCAGATTCGACCATATTAATGACCCAAGGCTCGTATTTCTGTGTTTATTATATTATAATTAAGTCTATGATTTGATAGAGCAGTCTGACTGAGCGGTGGTAGGCAGCAGCAGGCTCGTAAGCATTCATTCAAACAGCCCTTCGCTGTGCTTCAAGCATTGCGCTGTTTATGACTTCAACCTGGGTGGGTATAATTTGTGGAACGTTCCAACAGGAATCTATTCCAAAAACTTTGTAAATAACAAGGTTTCCAAAAAACAACGCATACACAGTTGTATAGCGGCAGAATAAGATACCGGGTAGGGAGTGGTCTATTTCATAGCGTTTTTCACTCATCACGTTTATTCCGAAAAATGTCTGTCCTCACATGTCTGTTTGCCTATGGACAAACATTAAGAATAAGCTACGTGGTGAGTTGATGCCTATTCGGCAGCTAGTTAGCTAGGTTTGTATGCGTTGCTACTTTGTATGCGTTGTTGGTTGGCAACCTTTTACTTTACGTTTTTTTGGAACAGATTCCTGTTGGAACGTTCCACAAATTATACCTACCCCTTCAAGCCTATCAACTCCCAAGATATATAAATAAATATAAATATATATATAATGACAATTACAACAATACTGAATGAACACTTATTTTAACTTAATATAATACAGCAATAGTCAATTTAGCCTCAAATAAAACAAAATGTTGGAGAAGAAAGTAAAAGTGCAATATGTGCCATGTAAGAAAGCTAATGTTTAACTGCCTTGCTCAGAACATGGGAACATATGAAAGCTAGTGGTTCCTTAATATAATACTAGTGGTTCCTTAATATAATATATATATATATATATAAATAAATAAATAAAATAATAATAAAAAACTAAAATCGTCCGATTAATCGGTAGCGGCTTTTTTGGCCTGCCAATAATCGGTATCGGCGTTGAAAAATCATAATCGGTTGACCTCTACTTTTGACACTCAACCATGAGATTCTCATCACAAAATTGTCCAAGTTCAACTTTTCCCCCGATGCCTTGAGATGGATTAAATCATACCTTGAAGGCAGAACTCAGTGTCAGAGTGAGCACTGAGCTGTCGCCCACTCTTAGCTATGATGTGGGCGTGTCCCAAGGGTCAATACTGGGGCCCCTCCTGTTCAGCCTGTACATTAATGATCTGCCTTCTGTCTGTACTGGGTCTGAAGTTCAAATGTATGCAGATGATAGTGATATATGTGCATGCAAAGAGCAAACAAGCTGCACAAGAACTCACTACTGTAATGGTCCAGGTTACAAAGTGGCTCAGTGACTCGTGTTTGCATCTCAATGTGAAAAAAAACTGTCTGCATGTTCTTCACAAAGAGGGCAACAGATGATACTGAGCCAGATGTCTATGTGTCAGGGGAGAAGCTTCAGGTGGTATCTGATTTTAAGTACCTTGGCATCATACTTGATTCTAACCTCTCTTTTAAAATGCAGGTGAAATAGGTAATTCAAATAACCAAATTGAGCCTAGCTAATTTCCGATTTATACGAAATTGTTTGTTTGACTACAGAGGTAGCAAAACTGTACTTCAAATCTATGATACTCCCCCACTTAACATACTGCTTGACTAGTTGGGCCCAAGCTTGCTGTACAACATTAAAACCCATTCAGTCTGTCTACAAACAGGCTCTCAAAGTGCTTGATAGGAAGCCCAATAGCCATCATCACTGTTACATCCTCAGAAAGCATGAGCTCCTGAGTTGGGAAAATCTTGTGCAATACACTGACGCATGTCTTGTATTCAAGATCCTAAAAGGCCTGGCTCCCCCTCCACTCAGTATTTTTGTAAACAGAAAACCCAAACATACGGCAGCAGAGCCACAAGGTCTGCCATGAGAGGTGACTGTATAGTTCCCTTAAGGAAAAGCACCTTTAGTAAATCCACTTTCTCTGTGAGAGCTTCCCATGTCTGGAATACACTGCCATCAGACAAACATAACTGCACCACCTATCACACCTTCACAAAAAAACATGAAGACATCGCTAAAGGTCAATTAGATTTGTGAACATAATCCCTAGCTGTGTATTGCCGCTTTCCATGTTGTCTAGCTTGTGAGGTGTGGAAACACTTTGTTGCTTTTATGAATTTTGTCTTGTTGCTTTTGTGCTATGTTGCTCTGTCTGTATGCCATGTCTTGCTTGTCCTATGTTGCTCTGCGTGTGCTCACTGCTCATTGATTGTCTGTACTGTAATTATTTTTAATAACCTGCCCAGGGACTGCGGTTGAAAATTAGCAGGCTGGCTAAAACCAGCACTTTTACTGAAACGTTGATTAATGTGCACTGTCCCTGTAAAAATAAAACAAACTCAAACTCTCCACACAGCCAGAGACAGTAGCCACAGCATCTCCATAGCAAAAAAAACATGGAACAGATTCGCTAGTAAAAACGCACACTCGGCCCTCTGATCGGACCAGCTAACTGTCAATCAACACAGGTCAGGTGAGCTAGCGAAGAGTTTGCTGATTTGCTGTAGATATATAGGATTGGGTGCAGTGCAAATGTCAAAATGTAGGGAGAGAGGATTGCCATAAGAAATAAATATGATGCTCAAACAATTATTTGGTGATCAAGAATATTAACTGTTTACCTACCAGCAATTGGGAATCAAGTAACAATTACTAGCATAGGCCTACTGGTCTTTTGGTATGTCAAAATCGCTTTAAATTTATCATTTTCCTCATGAAGGTTGCATTTGGAATTTGTTATTAAAATGAATGATTAGCCTACTGTGGCAAAGACGCTCCCCTTGAGCTCTCCAAACTTTCGCCAGTGGAGAGCGATTTGTTCGCTTGTTGACATTTTTGCTGTTGCTTTCACACATTTAAATGTGGCAAATAAACTGCCCAAAAAAATAAAGGGAACACTTAAACAACACATCCTAGATCTGAATGAAATAAATATCTTAAGTACTTTTTTCTTTACACAGTTGAATGGGCTGACAACAAAATCACACAAAAATAATCAATGGAAATCCAATTTATCAACCCATGGAGGTCTGGATTTAGAGTCACACTCAAAATTAAAGTGGAAAACCACACTACAGGCTGATCCAACTTTGATGTAATGTCCTTAAAACAAGTCAAAATGAGGCTCAGTAGTGTGTGGCCTCCACGTGCCTGTATGACCTCCCTACAACGCCTGGGCATGCTCCTGATGAGGTGGCGGATGGTCTCCTGAGGGATCTCCTCCCAGACCTGGACTAAAGCATCCGCCAACTTCTGGACAGTCTGTATTGCAACGTGGCGTTGGTGGATGGAGTGAGACATGATGTCCCAGATGTGCTCAATTGGATTCAGGTCTGGGGAACGGGCGGGCCAGTCCATAGCATCAATGCCTTCCTCTTGCAGGAACTGCTGACACACTCCAGCCACATGAGGTCTAGCATTGTCTTGCATTAGGAGGAACCCAGGGCCAACCGCACCAGCATATGGTCTCACAAGGGGTCTGAGGATCTCATCTCGGTACCTAATGGCAGTCAGGCTACCTCTGGCGAGCACATGGAGGCTGTGCGGCCCCCCAAAGAAATGCCACCCCACACCATGACTGACCCACCGCCAAACCGGTCATGCTGGAGGATGTTGCAGGCAGCAGAACGTTCTCCACGGCGTCTCCAGACTCTGTCACATGTGCTCAGTGTGAACCTGCTTTCATCTGTGGAGCACAGGGCGCCAGTCGCGAATTTGCCAATCTTGGTGTTCTCTGGCAAATGCCAAACGTCCTGCACGGTGTTGGGCTGTAAGCACAACCCCCACCTGTGGACGTCGGGCCCTCAATACCACCCTCATGGAGTCTGTTTCTGACCGTTTGAGCAGACACATGCACATTTGTGGCCTGCTGGAGGTCATTTTGCAGGGCTCTGGCAGTGCTTCTCCTGCTCCTCCTTGCACAAAGGCGGAGGTAGCGGTCCTGCTGCTGGGTTGTTGGCCTCCTACAGCCTCCTCCACGTCTCCTGATGTACTGGCCTGTCTCCTGGTAGCGCCTCCATGCTCTGGACACTACGCTGACAGACACAGCAAACCTTCTTGCCACAGCTCGCATTGATGTGCCATCCTGGATGCGCTGCACTACCTGAGCCACTTGTGTGGGTTGTAGACTCCGTCTCATGCTACCACTAGAGTGAAAGCACTGCCAGCATTCAAAAGTGACCAAAACATCAGCCAGGAAGCATAGGAACTGAGAAGTGGTCTGTGGTCCCCACCTGCAGAACCACTCCTTTATTGGGGGTGTCTTGCTAATTGCCTATAATTTCCACCTGTTGTCTATTCCATTTGCACAACAGCATGTGAAATTTATTGTCAATCAGTGTTGCTTCCTAAGTGGACAGTTTGATTTCACAGAAGTGAGATTGACTTGGAGTTACATTGTGTTTAAGTGTTCCCTTTATTTTCTTGAGCAGTGTATATATTCCATCTAATCCTACAACAATTGGTAGCGTTTCATCATTCCATCCCGTACCAATTATTGCAAAACTTGGACATCTCTTTCATACGATATATTTTCTTACCCTCTGAGTGGGTGGTACGTTTATTGTGCACATGAACGCTTGCAAAACTCATAAGGTAGAAGTTCTGTTCATTTAATTTAAATGTATGGTTTCTTTGTTCATATTTCCCAGGTAGTCAGAGTTCTGTGTGTGTCCTATGTCTGTCATTCTGGGTGTGCATAATAGGAACGCTTACGCCTCAGCATAGAAATACGCTACAAGGACTGCGCATCAAGCTTCGGAGTCAGCATGTTGAATAAGAGAAAATAAATTGTTCTATGTATGAATGGTGATGATAATAATAATTATTAAGTCGAATGTACCAATGGATGTGGAAATTGCCTTTTACATTGTAGAACCAGTTTAACGGTTGTTAGTTCAGCAGACATTAAAATCACATTCAATTCCAAATATGAAACATAAAAAATATGACTTGTATTACCTGGAGCAGCCTGGGTTTCACTCAATTCACTGTTCACCAAGATCTCTAGAATCTTGATAAGGGAATCCAGGCTGGCCTCACAGCTGAGAGATAGGAAATGGTTACATTTATTATCTGCTGCATCCTTAGTTCATTGACCTGTCAAAGGCTTTCGATACTGTTGATCACTCACTGCTAATTCAGAGGCTTTCCTCAACTGGTCTAGACCAGGATGCATGTAACTGGTTTAAAAATTACTTGACAGATATTACTCAATGTATATCTACTGATGGTGTTAAATCTGGCTTCCTGGATATTACGAAAGGTGTGCCGCAGGGGTCGATTCTGGGTCCTGTAGTTTTTACCGTTTACATTAACAATATCGACTTGTCTGGAAAAAGTTGTAACCTGTACTTGTATACCGATTATACTTTTGTATATGCCATTGCCCCCACGGTTGACCAGGCACTATCTGAATTACAGTCTTCCTTCAATGTATTACAGAAAAACTTTATTGACCTGAAATTAGTTCTGAAAGCAGGTAATTCTAGAGAGCATAAAAATACATTTGATGATTTAAGCATATGTACTTTAGATGGGGTCCATATTGATCGTGTCCTTGTTTACAAATATCTGTTCATCTGGATAGATGAAAATCTGTCTTAAATAGCATGTTGATGAGTTAGTTTAGAAGCTGAGAATAAAAATGGGCTTCTTCTATAGAAATAAGTCCTGCCTCTCGCTGAATTGTAGAAAACAGATTATTCAGTCGACGTTCCAATCGGTTCTAGACTATGGAGACATCTACATATGGATGCAGCTGCCACTTCATTAAAGCCGTTAGATGCAAATTATCATGCGCTTTATTACGGGCAACAATTGTTGTACTCATCACTGCATTCTCTACCAGAAAGTTGGTTGGCCCTCTGATGTCACGTAGATTGATACATTACTGTGTTTTCATTTATAAAGCCCTTTTGCAAAAAGTCCCACTGTACCTAACATCATTACTAAACTTCAGACATACAAGTTACCACACCTGGTCTTAGGGATGTTTAACTCTGGAAATTCCTTTGGTTTTCTTCCACCTTATTTGTGGAACAATCTTCAAAATGTTCTTATTATATGATGTTCTCGTGCCTCTAGGCCAATTCAGAAAGATGATTGAGGCTCTTATTACGGATTAATATGTTTGTTGTTTATGACTGTGTTTTCTCTTTCTGCTTGCATTTATATTTTGATGTGTGTAATTTATGTAATTCATGGCTCATCTGTAAAAGAGACCTTGGTATCAGTATGACTCCTTGATCAAATAAAGGTTAAATAAAATTGGTATGTGTATTTAAACACACAAAAAACAATCTGTTCACATTCTACAGTTACTGTGAGTGTTACTGTCTCTATGACATGTTGTTCTTATACTGCCCTCGTACATAAAAGCATTCCTGTCAGCATAATTGCCCCTTGTGGGATAAATAAAGTATTTCAATTGTAATTGTATACTGACCTTGCTGGTTGAAGCCTGAAAAGCACAGGGCTAAAGATCTCTGCCAAATCTCTGACACAGAGTTGGTTTTTGCTGGTGTTCTGAGAAATTCGGCAGAAATGTTTGATGAGGCAGTAGAACGTGAGGCAGTATTGGGGCGGATGGGTAGGTGAGCTGGCTATTCTGCGCAACAACTGGGCACAGTCCTTTGGATCCTTTACCTCTGTGAGCATGAAAAGAAGAAACAGTCACACAAGGTAAAGATTAAATCAATGACAACCACTATTCAAATGTACTGCACAACATTGCCCTGGAAAACTTGCCACAACATACTATAACTTTATTTGTATGGTGAGCCACATAAAACCGGCTTGCGGGCCGGATTTGGTCCGTGGGCCGCTTCTTGAGCATACATTTGGTTTGAGGGATTCTATTAGTTTTATATCTATCAGGTCTTACCCTGCGCTGCATGAATCATCTCACTTTGGAGAGAGGTGGGAACAACTGGATTAGGCAAATCCTGCAGGTATCTCCAAAGGCCATCACATAGCGACTGTAGGTCCAAAGGCTCCAAATCTATAAATGCATCAACAAACTTAGTAGATGGTAGAGATGAACGCAACAAATTACAGTTACAACAATCACTTGGTCAAGAAAATCATATTTCTAAAGAACTATTAAAAATGGGAGAAGTAGTATGGTGGAAAAATTGCAAGATTATGTTATAATACTTTTATTGCATCAAATGGCTGTTTTATGCAACAGAATAGAGTATTCTGTTATTAACTATTGTGTGTTCTACTGAGGATGGGCCTCTGGGAGATAACACTGACAGGAGATTTACAATGTCTTTGGGTGATAAAACCTAAAGAGCATTCCAGAGTTAATGTTTCTGTTCTATACGGGGCCAGACACTGGTCTCTATACAATGAAAACTGTTGACACAGCAGATACTGTCTGCTATGTATTATAGGCATCTTTCATACAAATCTTAACCTTGTGACCCATTCTATATCTGTTATTCGTCATGTAGGTTGGAAGGGGTGTATCTTGGCTATAAAATACCTTTGTACTTTTGTCTCGGGGCTCTCAACGTATCATCTGAGCGTAAATCGTCAACCAGCCATCATTATCGTAGAGCACTCAATCGATTCACTTTATATGTGTGCGTTGTATTGACCTGCTCCCTTATTAATAAGTGATTAAAGATTTAGTTTAAGTATAACTGACTTGTGTGATAAGTTTGTCTCTCCTCATTTGATAGTAAAGAAATGAACCACCACATTAGGCACAATCTGCCACTCACTCACCACAGTCAGTGAACTGTCTCATATCCAGCCCACCAGCTGCTGTGAAAGTTCTATAAAGGGTTGGACATTCCAAACCTGCAGGACAGAAAATAGGATCAGGAGGTGGATTTGATTAACCATTTCAATGTAATTTCAAAACATTCACCATCGTTAACCACTCCCATGCACCAGGCCACGGTCTCTTCTTACCTTTGCCTTCTATTGCCTCCAAAAGCTTGACCAGGATGGGTGATGCAGTCTCTGGAGGAGCAAACTGTTCAGGCAGATCTGGCAACATGAAGCCTGCACAACAGAAAGATGACGTACCTGAAACTTTCTAAACTGCTACCGGACAGTTGATTGTTACCTGATAACAAAACACCCATCTTGCTCACCTTTCCTTTATAGGCATTCAATTAAAATGAATAATTCTTTATTTATTTTTACACACAGCAATGGTTGTGTCACATCTAACAAGCCTGCACAGATATTCATTTTCCTTGCGGAGTTACGGCACTGTTGTAGGTATAGGCCTGCCTTACAGTAAATTATTAGCATCAGATCACAGTTACACACAAGCATTTCCTGTTTGCCCCTAAAGCTTCCTTTGTAAAAGCTTATGATGCACTCTAATCCTCCACATCAGCGTTTTCATAGATCCGTATTCAGCACATCTGCAGCTCAGTGCTTAATACTAGTTGTAACCAACTCAAACTGATGAAACAGCAAGCCAAGGAAGAGCTGAAACACAAACTAGAGCCTGAAATTCATGTCTATGCACAATAACATTCATAATCAACAGTGCAAAAAGATTGGTCACAGTAATTTAAAATCAAAATTGGTTGTACAGTACTTTAAAATCGACAAGATAAAAACATCATCAGCAATGTAACCTTATGTACAACTACTCACCCTCTGATTCTGAATCTGTCCTGGCTAGATCTGATGTGGAAGGAAGAGGCCTAGGTGGCCTTGGTTTTGGTGTTGGTGGTGAAATTATTTTTCTTCCCACAAACTCAACGTAAGTCCCGGGGAAGTCACCTTTTTCATGAGTTGTCTCATTGAATCCTGGCAGCCACCCAATCTCATCTGGTTTTTCTTCAGCCCAATTAGGGCAGCCTAGGGCCAGCAGAGCACCCTTGCTCACCACAAGTATATCACCTACATGCAAATCAATGTCCTCCTCCCTCTCCTTTTTATAGTCATACAGTGCTCTGTATTGGTATCCTTCTGAAGTCATCTTGATATATGATATCTGTTTCCCAATACACAATTTAAGACCAATAAGATTTGGCCCGAGGTTAAAAATTGACTATATTCTTTCTAACGCATGTTTCCTCCATCTCCATTTTATGCAGATCTTCTTCCCCCCCAAAAGTATGCAGATTCAGCACCTCCAAATGTTAATGTTAAGGTTCTGTCCTGTTTTTCAACACACCCTCGTTATGCTTCATGCAATACAATCCCATCAAAGGCATCGGCATCTGTAGTCCCATGAAAGCATCTGTCCTGGATGGAGACAAAATGTATATTCAGAAATCAAAATTGAAGAACTGTGGTAGCTAGATTGTTGAAATCATTTGTTGGTTTACAAGCTAACGTTTTCAATGATTTCAAAATCACCAACAAAACGGTGATTGTCTATGAATAAGAAACGTTAATATCTAGCTAAAGTTACTGTATACTTGAAACTATATAAGTTCCACATTGCTTTATCCAATGTCTTTGTTCGTGACATAGCTATTAGCTTGGACATACTGTACTAGCTATACACCAATAGTCTAGCTGGGGATTGGGGAGAAGGGAAGTAGCTAACGTTACTAGCTAGCCGGGTAGCTACGTCTATTAATACACATCCACAAATCCGGGTGCACACACCATCCAAAGGACAAACGCAAAAGTAATTTAAAAATACAAATGATAAAAACATTTAGATTAAAGAAGCCATGCCACTCGTTGTGTAGCTAGTTCGTATGTAACATTATTAGCTAACGTTAACTGGCATACACAGGCCCGTGAAAATGTGGGACCTCCACTGCCTCGGATCAGATTTGGCAGATGGCTACTTTAGCTAGCTAACGTTAGTTGAATAGCTACCTTATTGTTATTTTCCTCAGAAAAAATCTTCAGAAAAAACAAAGATCAGATTTCATTGGGAAGTGCAGGATAGACGCGGTCTCCAAACTATGCGACATAGCTAGCTATGATATCGAAAATGCATCCGGGTGCAGTAACAGCTAGTAGCAAACCGCAGTGCAGCTAGTTAGCCGGTCGTCACTAGTTAACACAGCCACAAAGTCAGGGTTTATGACCGAGGTAAAAAGTAGTGGATATTCTGTTCTCTCAACAATAGCTATTGAACCAAGCATGCCATGACAATGAAGATATTCTGAATAAGGGGAGGATTGACAAAAATCCAAAACTTTTTAAGAGACATTTCATTGTATATTGTATTTTTTGTTGTTGCTTTCAATCTTCCATAGCTCTTACACAAAGCATGGCATGACTATGAAAATTATATATTCTGAAAACGGGGAAGGATGGACAAAAATCCACAGCTTCCCCCCCTATATTTTTTTTACCAATTCTAATGTCAATAAAAAATTATTAATTGCAGACAAGTATATTTCTATAACATGTTTGAGATTGTAAATTGATCATGCAAATTACATTTGTGAAAAGCCAGTAAAAAGAATAGTCACGAGCCTCTATTGAATAGATGGCCACTAATTATTTCTGGTGATGTGGGAGGGGTTT
The DNA here is from genome assembly GCF_901001165.1 of Salmo trutta. NCBI lineage: Eukaryota > Metazoa > Chordata > Actinopteri > Salmoniformes > Salmonidae > Salmo > Salmo trutta. Next base: position 43,092,813 of record NC_042985.1, on the reverse strand, counting down.
TGTGGTCAAACAACAAAGAGAAGAGGTGCATAACTTGCTACAGTATACAAAAGTTTCGGTCTCACAACCTTCATGAGACAAAAGGTCTAAAGTTGAATGATGGGGAAACGTAACCAAACTCTTAAACAGAGCTCTAGATGCTAGGACTGACAGTCCCTGATAATGAATTCCACTATGAAAACATACATCAAATTATGATAAAGGGGGCTATTAAGGAACCATTCAGCAATTGTGTGATTTTGTTATTAACAGAACCGCTTCACTCGTTCTGCTTCCATTGTGGGATGGAGAACCTGGAGGGTAAAAATATATTTGATTGGGTAAGCGGCTACACAAGTGTATATATTGATGTCATTACATACAGTTAGGAAAGCAACAAATATAATTCATGAATCTTATAGAGATACTGTAGTTAAGGAAAATGAGTATAATATTGAAAACAGATAATCTGCTAATGTACTGAGTTCTCCCCTGCTTGGTAAAGAGGGCATCTCTGATTAACCCAGAGAGCACACTAGCTGACACATACCACAATTTCTCCAGGCACACTAACGTAGCCCATTGCCATTGCATTCTACCACTCTGGCGAGCATGGCAACAGGGTTCACATCCAGCGATAAAGCCAGTTACGGAAGCCTTTGAATGCAATATAAAGTCAGTTTGATTATCTTGTCTCTATGGTAAAGTCATACATTTTTGTAGACCTTACAGTGAAATGCTTACTTACAAGCCCTTAACCAACAATTCAGTTAAGAAAATATCACCAAAAAAAGTAAGAGATAAGAATAACAAATAATTAAAGAGCAGCATTCAATAACAATAGCGGGGCTATATACAAGGAGGTACCGGTACAGACTCAATGTCAATGTCAATGTGCAGGGGCACCGGTGTCAAGGTAATATGTGCATGTAGGTAAATGGGGGGCAATGCAAATAGTCTGGGTAGTCATTTGATTAGATGTTCAGGAGTCTTATGGCTTGGGGGTAGAAGCTATTTGGGAGCCTCTTGGACCTAGACTTGGCGCTCCGGTACTGCTTGCCGTGCGGTAGCAGTGAGAACAGCCTATGACTAGGGTGGCTGGAATCTTTAGGGCCTTCCTCTGACACTGCCTGGTAATGGAGGTCCTGGATGGCAGGAAGCTTGGCCCCAGTGATGTACTGGGCCGTACGCACTACCGTCTGTAGTGCCTTGCAGTCGGAGGCCGAGCAGTTGCCATACCAGGCAGTGATGTAAGCTGCAAAACCTTTTGAGGATCTGAGGACCCATGCAAATCTTTTCAGTCTCCTGAGGGGGAATAGGTTTTGTCGTGCCCTCTTCATGACGGTCTTGGTGTGCTTGGACCATGTTAGTTTGTTGGTGATGTGGACACCAAGAAACTTGAAGCTCTCAACCTGCTCTACTACAGCCCCGTCGATGAGAATGGGGGCGTGCTCGGTCCTCTTTTTCCTGTAGTCCACAATCATCTTCTTTGTCTTGATCACATTGAGGGAGAGGTTGTTGTCCTTGCACCACACGGTCAGGTCTCTGACTTCCTCCCTATAGGCTGTCTCATCGTTGTCGGTGATCAGGCCTACCACTGTTGTGTCATCAGCAAAAGTGATGGTGTTGGAGTCGTGCCTGGCTGTGCAATCATGAGTGAAAAGGCAGTACAGGAGGGGACTGAGCACGCACCCCTGAAGTGCCCGTGTTGAGGATCAGCTTGGCAGATGTGTTGTTAAATACCCTTACCACCTGGGGGTGGCCCGTCAGGAAGTCCAGGATCCAAATGCAGAGGGAGGCATTTAGTCCCACGGTCCTGAGCTTATTGATGAGCTTTGAGGGCACTATGGTGTTGAACTCTGAGCTGTAGTCAATGAATAGCATTCTCACATAGATGTTCCTTTTGTGCAGGTGGGAAAGGGCAGTGTGGAGTGCAATAGAGATTGCATCATCTGTGGATCTGTTAGGGCGGTATGCAAATTGGAGTGGGTCTAGGGTTTCTGGGATAATGGTGTTGATGTGAGCCATGACCAGCCTTTCAAAGCACTTCATGGCTACAGACGTGAGCGCTACGGGTCGGTAGTCATTTAGGCAGGTTACCTTAGTGTTCTTGGGCACAGGGACTATGGTGGTCTGCTTAAAACATGTTGGTATTGCAGACTCGGACAGGGAGAGGTTGAAAATGTCAGTGAAGACACTTGCCAACAAGTAAGTCTATAGGCTACTAGTGGAACTAACCTTGGGCTGAATTTAATAATCAGAATTCCCTTCTCCCAACTGCCGTGCTCCGAAGCACCTCTCACTCACATGGCTCTCTCAGATATCTCAATTCTTATTAGCTAACGCCCATCATGTGATGGGGTCCTTTTCAAAGGTATCTCAGCTAAGTAGGCTACACGTGAAGAAAGACATATCAGGGACGCAAATGTGCGCGTCCCTCGTATCGAATTCCGAGGTGCATATTGAAGACGTCGACATTTACTTTGTCAGCCAACAAGATGAGTAGGCCTAACAAACAGCAAAAGCACTAGCCTATGTCAAGCTACTATCCCCCATAGTATGAAAGATGACCTATTCTATTGGTCAACTTGTCCTTCTGTGCAATAAATAAATATTCCAAACATACTCTGGGACAGTTGTGGGATGCGATAGATCCCAAACTAATACAACCACTCTCATAAAAAAAAATATTTAAAAGCAATGAGGCTGATGCAACAGATCAGAACATTTAGCTTGAAAAAGGTAAAACTATTAGGCTATTTCTTCACATTATAAGCAAGAATGTGTGAAAAATGAAATCAATTAGCAGGAAAACACTGTTCTCAAAAATGACCGCAAACCCCATTATGCATGTAATGCTTTATTATCATTGAGCATTTTTATGGTGAAAATGTTCTTCCCCAAACTTGAAACTGTGTGCCAGTAAGGCTCTACACCGGTTATAAAGTAGATTAATGTGCTTATTTGGCCACTTTAGTTGTGATACAAACCTAATCAAAACATATACAGTGCCTTGCAAAAGTATTCATCCCACTTCGCGGTTTTCCTATTTTGTTGCATTACAACCTGTAATTTAAATGGATTTTTATTTGGATATCATGTAATGGACATACATTTTAATAGGCCAAATTGGTGAAGTGAAATGAAAAAAATAACTTGTTTCAAAAAATAATAAAAAAATAAAAACGGAAAAGTGGTGCGTGCATATGTTTTCACCCCCTTTGCTATGAAGCCCCTAAATATCTGGTGCAACCAATTACCTTCAGAAGTCGCATATACACACACACACACACACACACACACACACACACACACACACACACACGTTCTGAAAAGGCCCCAGAGTCTGCAACACCACCAAGCAAGCAGCACCACCAAGCAAGCGGCACCATGAACACCAAGGAGCTCTCCAAACAGGTCAGGGACAAAGTTGTGGAGAAGTACAGATCAGGGTTGGGTTATAAAAAAATATCAGAAACTTTGAACATCCCACGGCGCACCATTAAATCCATTATTAAAAAATAGAAAGCGTATGGCACCACAACAAACCTGCCAAGAGAGGGCCGCCCACCAAAACTCATGGACCAGGCAAGGAGGGCATTAATCAGAGAGGTAACAAAGAGACCAAAGATAACCCTGAAGGAGCTGCAAAGCTCCACAGCAGAGACTGGAGCATCTGTCCATAGGAACACTTTAAGCCATCACTCCACAGAGCTGGACTTTACGGAAGAGTGGCCAGAAAAAAAGCCATTGCTTAAAGAAAATAAATAAATAAACACATTTGGTGTTTGCCAAAAGGCATGTGGGAGACTCCTCAAACATATGGAAGAAGGTACTCTGGTCAGATGAGACTAAAATTGAGCTTTTTGGCCAACAAGGAAAACGCTATGTCTAGCACAAACCCAACACCTGTCATCACCTCGAGATCATCATCACCACAGTGAAGCATGGTGGTGACAGCATCATGCTGTGGGGATGTTTTTCATCGGCAGGGACTGGGAAACTGGTCAGAATTGAAGGAATGATGATGGAGCTAAATACTGGGAAATTCTTGATGGAAACCTGTTTCAGTCTTCCAGAGATTTTAGACTGGGACAGAGGTTCACCTTCCAGCAGGACAATGACCCTAAGCATACTGCTAAAGCAACACGAGTGGTTTAAGGGGAAACATTTAAATGTCTTGGAATGGCCTAGTCAAAGGCCAGATCTCAATCCAATTGAGAATCTGTGTTATGACTTAAAGATTGCTGAACACCAGCAGAACCCATCCTACTTGAAGGAGCTGGAGCAGTTTTGCCTTGAAGAATGGACAAAAATCCCAGTGGCTAGATGTGCCAAGCTTATAAAGACATACCAACAGACTTGCAGCTGTAATTACTGCAAAAGGTGGCTCTACAAAGCATTGACTTTGGGGGGGTGAATAGTTATGCACACTCAAGTTCTGTGTTTTTTTGTCATATTTCATGTTTGTTTCACAAGAAAAACTATTTTGCATCTTCAAAGCGGTAGACATGTGTAAATCAATAGATACAATCTGGAATTAAAATAGTTTTTGGGGGGTTTGTAAAGGCAACAAAATAGGAAAAATGTCAAGGCGGATGAATACTGTAGCAAGGCACTGTAGGTGCATTTAAGCATCAGCTGTCAGAGCAGCTTACCGATCACTGTACCTGTACACAGCCAATCTGTAAATAGCACACCCAACTACCTCATCCACATATTATTACTTACACTCTTGCTCTTTTGCACCCCAGTAGCTCTACTTGCACATCTATCACTCCAGTATTAATGCTAAATTGCAATTATTTTGACTCTATGGCCTATTTATTGCTTACCTCCCTACTCTTCTACAAGCTGCCAGTCCTCAACTGGCAGCTTCATTAAATAGTACCCGCAAAAACACCAGTCTCAACGTCAACAGTGAAAAGGCGACTCCGGGTCGCTGGCCTTCTAGGCAGAGACTCAAAGAAAAAGCAATTTTCAGACTGAAAAATAAAAAAAAATGATTAAGATGGGCAAAAGAACACAGACACTGGACAGAGGAACTCTGCCTAGAAGGCCAGCATCCCAGAGTCACCCCTTCACTGTTGACGTTGAGAATGGTGTTTTGCGGGTACTATTTAATGAAGCTGCCAGTTGAGGACTTGTAAGTTGTCTGTTTCTCAAACTAGACACTAATGTACTTGTCCTCTTGCTCAGTTGTGCACCGGGGCCTCCCACTCCTCTTTCTATTCTGGTTAGAGACAGTTTGCGCTGTTCTATGAAGGGAGTAGTACAGTGTTGTATGAGATCCTCAGTTTATTAGCAATTTCTAGCATTGAATAGCCTTCATTTCTCAGAACAAGAATAGACTGACGAGTTTCAGAAGAAAGTTCTTTGTCTGGCCATTTTGAGCCTGTAACTGAAACCACAAATGCTGATACTCCAGATACTCAACTAGTCTAAAGAAGGCCAGTTTTATTGCTTCTTTAATCAGAATAACAGTTTTCAGCTGTGCTAACATAATTGCAAAAGGGTTTCTAATGATCAATTAGCCTTTTAAAATAATAAACTTGGACTAGCTAATACAACGTGCCATTGGAACACAGGAGTGACGGTTGCTGATAATGGGCCTCTGTACACCTATGTAGATATTCCATTTTTTATTTTAAATCTGTCGTTTCCAGCTACAATAGTCATTTACAACGTCTACACTGTAGTTCGGATCAATTTGGTGTTATTTCAAATGGAAAAAAAAAAGAAGGTTTTCTTTCAAAAACAGTAAATTCTAAGTGACCCCAAACTTTTGAACGGTAGTGGATATTAAATAATATACAGTTGAAGGTGGAAGTTTACATACACCTTAGCCAAATACATTTAAACTCAGTTTCACAATTCCTGACATGTAATCCTTGTAAAGATTCTCTGTCTTAGGTCAGTTAGGATCACCACTTTATTTTAAGAATGTGAAATGTCAGAATAATAGTCGAGAATGTTTCAGGCAGCGTTCCACAAGCTTCCCACAATAAGTTGGGTGAATTTTGGCCCATTCCTCCCGACAGAGCTGGTGTAACTGAGTCAGGTTTGTAGGCCTCCTTGCTCGCACACTTTTTCAGTTCTGCCCACAAATTTATCGGATTGAGGTCAGGGCTTTTTGATGGCCACTCCAATACCTTGACTTTGTTGTCCTTAAGCCAATTTGTCACAACTTTGGAAGTATGGGGTCATTGTCCATTTGGAAGACCCATTTGTGACCAAGCTTTAACTTCCTGACTGATGTCTTGAGATGTTGCATCAATATTTCCACATAATTTTCCTTTCTCATGACGCCATCTATTTTGTGAAGTGCACCAGTCCCTCCTGCAGCAAAGCACCCCCACAACATGATGATGCCACCCCCGTGCTTCACGGTTGGGATGGTGTTCTTCGACTTGTTCTTCGGCTTGCAAGCCTCCCCCTTTCTCCTCCAAACATAAAGATGGTCATTGTGGCCAAACAGTTCTATTTTTGTTTCATCAGACCAGAGGACATTTCTCCAAAAAGTACGATCTTTGTCCCCATGTGCAGTTTCAAACCATAGTCTGGCTTTTTTTTTTAATGGCAGTTTTGGAGCAGTGACATCTTCCTTGCTGAGCGGCCTTTCAGGTTATGTCGATATAGGACTTGGTTACTGTGGATATAGATACTTTTGTACCCGTTTCCTCCAGCATTTTTACAGGGTCCTTTGCTGTTATTCTGGGATTGATTTGCACTTTTCGCACCAAAGTGCGTCCATCTCTAGGAGGCAGAACGCGTCTCCTTCCTGAGCGGTATAATGGCTGCGTGGTCCCATGGTGTTTATACTTGTGTACTATTGTTTGTACTGATGAACGTGGTACCTTCAGGCGTTTGGAAATTGCTCCCAAGGATGAACCGGACTTGTGGTCTACCATTTTTAGATGATTTCTTTTGATTTTCCCATGATGTCAAGCAAAGAGACACTGAGTTTGAAAGTAGGCCTTGAAATACACCCACAGGTACACCTCCAATTGACTCAAATTATGTCAATTAGCCTACCAGAAGCTTTTAAAGCCATGACATATTTTTCTGGAATTTACTAAGCTGTTTAAAGGCACAGTCAACTTAGTGTTTGTAAACTTCTGACCCAGTGAAATTGTGATACAGTGAATTATAAAAGTTAAATAATATTTCTGTAAAGAATTGTTGGAAAAATTACTTGTCATGCAAAGTTGATGTCCTAACCGACTTGCCAAAACTATAGTTTGTGAACAAGAAATTTGTGGTTGAAAAACGAGTTTTAATGACTCCAACCAAAGTGTATGTAAATTTCCGACTTCAACTGTACACACGCAAAAACGTATTGTGCCGATGAAGTAACACTTTCGCAAAAACCTACAGTAGCTAGATTCCCATCCAATTTGCGGCAGATTTTGATGCATATATTTCTAAAATCTGAATAATACAATATGAGCATATTCCTACCAGATGATTCCGTCTAATTGACTTTGAGGATAAAAGGCTGTGGGTGATGATACTGCACATAAAAATAAACTATTGCTGTTAAATTCTCATGTACAGAATGAAAAATACAAGTTAAATGGGTTTCCATAACATTTTCAACTCTACTGGATGGTTTTGTCGCAAAAACTTTTGGTGATATAGCAAATGTACGCACTCTGGTCTTGGCACATGCGCTCTAGCCAACAGCTACAGTGCGGCTAGGCTACCTACATTGAGATTATTATAGATAAGAGTTTTATTATTTGCATTTGTCAAAACGGCAGCCAAGCACCGATCATCTTGTCAGAGTAAGACCCTCGATATTTATTGGAAAGGAGCATCAAGCTCATCACCTTGTACTTTTACCACCCTGTGAAGGTTATCATAACTTCTTTCATCTGTAGCCTAATAAACTGCATGCTTTCCCGAGTCTTAGTGGGAGGACCACACAACATATCGTCGCATGACTCCAAGTTTACTTCAATATGATGGTTATTATATTAATATTGGCGCATCAAGGTGTTTCCACCACCATTTCTTGCATAATACATTTGACTGACACAAAAAGATCCCACCATGTTGAACAATATATTGGCATAATAAAATTTGATTTCATATAGTCATGACTTTTTTCATGGGTCAGGTTATTCATCAGCATTAAATGGTTGGATGGAAATGTCGAATAAAAATGTAGTTGAAGTGTTTCCATTGCCCATTTTGGCAAATTGCACATTAATAAATTGTTAACAGACTGTATGCCCTCCCACCTTTCTGTTTTATGTCTTAGGTAGCCCGCGAAAGCCAGCATGGATAGAATGCCGTAACTAACTAATATTTGCCATATTGTAATACTTATCATGTGCAACGGTCTGTGCCATGGGAAAACTTGCACTCCTATAGAACTGAAATAATTGGCTGGTGAAACTTGCCAGCCAACCAGAAAAGCAAGGTGAAGCAATTCAGGCATTCTTGAAAGTTAGGACAAGCAGTGTCCTGCAAAAAAACATGTTTATAGTTGAATGATGTTTATTTTTCAAGACGTAGGCATTTAGAATTCAATTGAGGAGTGGAGCTTTATAGTTACATGGTGACATCACGTTCCCCGCGTACCTTCCAAATGATTTGGCAATCATTTATTCGAAAAACAGTTTCCAGCATCATTTGCCGCAATAACAAAAGTTCGACTGAAGAATAATCCATTACCACTGTCAAATGGAGAAAAATGTTGTAGATCTTTATAAAATGTCTCCTCTATATGCCGTTTCAATCACAAGTCTCAGATTTTTTTGTTGTTGCGACATTACTTTAAAATCGAATACACCTGGGTCAATGGAAACCTGCCTACTACAGTAAAAAAAAAAATTGAGTGACACACGGATCAAATTCTGACAATCACTAATTTCTATAAAGTGAAAATGTCTCCAAGTCTATGAACAAATAAAGTGATCTGTCCAGTGACTTGAAATTCTTCCTTTAAATAATTTCCAACATATTCACAGTATAATACATCGCAGAACACACAGATTTGTGTCAGATCCCTCTGAATGTTGGCATTGCAAGTCGGAAGCATGGAGTTCCTGATGGCCCGGTTCAGTCCTCTCCATGTATGTTCTATGTCTCCAGTGACAAAGTTCAGTTTGTCAATAACCCATTTTGCTCTCTGGCGCATGTGAAGTCCGTGCTTCCAAACAACCTTGTGGAATTGTTTGGAGAATGTTAGAGTGTTGTGAATGTATAAACCTCTCTGTGAAAAAACACTCCATGATCTTTTCACTTCCCTCTCACTATGGAGAGTATCTTTATGCTGTGCTGACGTTCCAATCTTAGAGCATGCCTGTACATGCAAGGTGGATCTTCCCAAACTGGTTAGAGCCAAGTTCTGAATGCTTTCGGCACAGGGATGGGAGGTTAGTAATGGCTCCGCAGACTGCAGATGTGTTTGGATATTTTCCAAATCTTCCAGAGAAATAATCGGCGGTGACTTTAAGGGTCTAATTGGCAGCAATTTGTCACTTTCAGGTGGGAACCATGGTGTAAATATAGGCAAAACACGACAGGGGAAGTCCTCCAAGGCCTTTTCTGTTTTGTCCACTAAGACTTTCAAGCTGCCATCTGTGCCTTTGTAATGCAACAAGACATCCATAAGGTTTTGCCATCTCATTCCTCACAAGTCCATATCACAGTCCTACAGAAGATTATAAGAGAAGACATGTGGTTAAAATCAGTATTGAATGACTGTACATCAAGTGCTCTTTGTAAAAAAAATTGTGTGTAACAATGTTGGTTTTTTGAAGAATACTGTTTGGAAAAACCTGAAATAGCTCTGTGCTACTTTCATAGCCCAGACTGGGATCTGTCATCAGCATCTGTTATTACATTGTTGTAATGTAACACAGATATGCTGATAGGGCTGGGCGATATAGCCCAAATATAATTTTACCCTATTTTTCCAAAAGTTGCACGGAATGATGGTATTTAGTGTTTTTAAATAATAAAAAAGGTCTAAATATGCTTTATGAGTACTTAATGACCCTAGGGTGGCAAGACATACAGTGCATTCAGCAAGTATTCATACCAGATGACTTATTCTGCATTTTCTTACTTTACAGCCTTATTCTACAATGGATAAAATCATTTTTCCCCCTCAATCTACAGACAATATCCCATAATGACAAAGCAAAAACTTGTTTTATTTTTAAGAATACAAAACTAAAACATCACATTTACATAAGTATTCATACCCTTTACTCAGTACTTTGTTGAAGCACCTTTGGCAGAGATTACAGCCTTGAGTCTTCTTGGGTATGCTGCTACAAGCTTGGCACACATGTATTTGGGGAGTTTCTCCCATTCTTTTCTGCAGATCCTCTCAAGCTCTGTAAGGTTGGATGGGGAGCTTCACTGTACATCTATTTTCAGGTCTCGCCAGAGATGTTAGATTGGGTTCAAGTCCAGGCTCTGTCTGGGCCACTCAAGGACATTCAGAGACTTGTCTCAAAGCCACTCCTGCATTGTCTTGGCTGTGTGTTTAGGGTCGTTGTCCTGTTGGAAAGTGAACCTTCGCTCCAGTCTGAGGTCCGGAGTGCTCTGGAGTAGGTTTTCATCAAGGATCTCTCTGTACTTTGCTCGGTTCATCTTTCCCTCAATCCTGACTAGTCTCCCAGTCCTGCTTCAGAACAACATCCCCACATCCTGATGCCGCAACCACGTTTCCTACAGATGTGACGCTTGGCATTCAGGCCAAAGAGTTAGTTCAATCTTGGTTTAATCAGACCAGAGAATCTTGTTTCTCATGGTCAGAGTCCTTTCGGTGCCTTTTGGCAAACTCCAAGCGGGCTGTCATTTGCCTTTTACTGAAGTGTGGCTTCCGTCTGGCCACTCTACCATAAAGGCCTTATTGGTGGAGTGCTGCAGAGATGGTTGTCCTTCTGGAAGGTTCTTCCATCTCCAAAGAGGAATTCTGGAGCTCTGTCAGAGTGACCATCAGGTTCTTGGTCACCTCCCTGACCAAGGCCCTTCTCCCGCAATTGCTCAGTTTGGCCGGGCGGCCAGCTCTAGGAAGAGCCTTGGTGGTTGCGAACTTCTTCTATTAAAAGAAGAATTGAGGCCACTGTGTTTTTGGGGACCTTCAATACTGCAGAACGTTTTTGGTACCCTTCCCCAGATCTTTGCCTCAACACAATCCTGTCTCGGAGCTCTACGGACCTCATGGCTTGGTTTTTGCTCTGACATGCACTGTCAACTGTGGGACCTTATATGGACTCATGTGTGCTTTTCCAAATCATGTCCAATCAATTGAATTTACCAAAGGTGGATTACAATGAAGTTGTTAAAACATCAAGGATAACCAATGTAAACAGGATGCACCTGAGCTTAATTTCGAGTCGCATAGCAAAGGGCCTGAATACATATGTGAATAAGGCATCTTTATTTGCAAGAATTTCGAGAAAAAAAAATTAACTTTGTTATTATGGGGTATTGTGTGTAGATTGATGAGGAAAACTAAATAATTGGATCCATTTTAGCATAAGGCTGTAACGTAACCAAATGTGGAAAAAGGTCTGAATACTTTGCAAATAAGTGATTTCAATAAGCTTTATTCATTTTGATTGAAGTTGGATTGTTTTATACTGTTCAAATAATTTCCAGCATTTATATCAATTTCTGCACTATTGTTATCATTGCCACATTATATGGGCCAAAAATCTAGGCCTAGTTAATTGGTGAACTGTTGGAAGCATGGAAATATCATTATTATACATTTGGAATATAGTGGGTAGCATCTTTAATACATTTATGCTTGGCACAAAAACGAACGAATAGTGCAGGGAGGAATTATTTACAGGGTAGGAACCAATGTGTTGGTCACTGTTTCCAGGGGACCCTAATTAGATGTTACATAACATGTTGTTTTCTTACCTGATATAGCTAACTAACGTTGCACAAACGACATGCTTATCTAGGCCTACACCAGCACTAGGCTGTATTAGTTAGCTACGCTTGCTCCAACTTTTAGAAAGCTAGCTAGCCAGCTAACTAGCGATTAGCATCTAATACAATTTATTTTAGCCACAACTTGCTAAGAAAATAAACTAGTAGACAGTAGATTGCAGATAGTATGATACACAAACGAATTGTGTATTTATAGATCGCTTGTGGAAAGCAGCATTATTGTCACCAACATCTTGTGGCATCTGACCATGCAGACTGCAGAGTGAACGGCAAGTGCTCATGACTCAGTGCTTGAGCAATTACTCTCTCGAGTGATAGGGGGCAGGGCTTGGGAAGCTGCATGCAGCAAGCAGGAGAGGGAGAAAGAGGACCCAAGTAGAGTAAACTATAAAAACTGACATTACATGCACCGGAGTTGCATATCACATTTAACAAACCAAACATTGAAATACCGTTCTAGTCAAAACCCAAACCAGTCGGTGCACCAATACCGGTATATAGTAAGCTATGAACTGGGTGGTTCGAGCCCTGAATGCTGATTGGCTGACAGCCATGGTATATCAGACCATATACCATGGCTATGACTAAACATTTATTTTACTGCTCCAATTACGTCGGTAACCAGTTTATACTAGCAATACGGCACCTCGGGGGTTTGTGATATGGCCAATATACCACGCTGTGCCTAAGAACAGCCCTTGCCCGTGACTACACCCCCTCATGCCTTATTGCTTAAATACGGTACACCGCCCAGCCCTAGATGCCGGTGACATATCCTAGTTAACAGCCAGGCGAAGTATGTGCACAACGGTTAACCACAGAAACAAGATAATTAAGGTGGCTATGCTTTTGATGTTGAGCCAGCTTGCGTTAAAGACGCATTTGGTCTTTAACGAGGTCCGGAGGGCCGTACCGACAATTGATTATATGTCCTCGCTGTAAAAATGTACACAATATACTCTATCATTTTGGGAATTTTAGATACTCCCTGACGATCTAGCTATAATTTCTGTGCGTATTAGTGAGCTGGACACAGTCAAGAAACATAGGTCAATTATTTGTACACGGTTTCAATTTTGTTTTAGTCATTTTAAAGTATAGTGAGTTCGACACATCTGGTTTAAAGCATGGCAATGGCTGTTTCTTCTCAATATCATAGTTGGAGGCAGAAGTTCTATATTCCTACTGCTCTACCCTTCCCCACAAAGTGTGTATTTTTATTTGTTTCTAACTTTGACCCAACTGTCAAACCTGCTGCCCCCAACTGCTTTGCAATATCTGTGCTGGATGCATCTTGAGAGACGTAATATTGTGGTCTCCCTGTAGAGGGTTGCATTCCCGCGGATCCCGACAGAGATCATTGTGGCGTGGTTGGTATCAGTACAGCGTCAATGTGCGGGGGTACAGGTTAGTCGAGATAATTAAGGTAATATGTACTGTACATTTAGCTAGGGGTAAAGTGACTATGCATAGATAATAAACAGCGAGTAGCAGCAGCGTAAAAAAAAAGTTCAGCAGTCTTATGGCTTTGGGGTAGAAGCTGTTAAGGAGACTTATGGATCTAGACTTGAACTTAGTCTCGTGTGAATCGATATCCCTGTGTTTTGAGAGAAATGTCTGAGTTTGACCGGTGTTGCTTGCGGTTTGAGCAAGAAAACAACTGATTTGATAATGTGCTGCGCATAGTCTGCTGTATATATGAAGGGTCTACATGTATCAACTTTCAAATGTAATGCTTTTATGTTTTGTGCGAATTTATTGAACATCGCCAAATGCATAATAAAAAAATATTATGACCAGTTTAATGCAACCTTTTTGTGTTAATAGATCGCAATGCAGCATGCAACTGAGCTAAACGTTTGGAAATTACAAGTTCACTTTCTCATACATAGCCTAAAACGCATATAATCTGAAGGCTGGGGGGCATTTAGGGCGTATTCTACTGCGGATCACTAAAATATCCTAATGATTATGATCACACTTCCTCAATTAAAATATGGTGACACTGTACCAAAGATGGTTTACAAACTTGGGAACCAAGCTCGATTTATCAGGGTAGCCTGTTATCGCCTGGAGTTGTAATATCTTCACCCCTAGAAAAAACTCCCAGGCTTCTGTCATAACTGTCAATTTATTTAAAAAAATAATAATTACAATAGGGCAGTTTTTTTATTTTATTATCCTGTCCAATCATCCTCTGGAATAACATAACCAACATTATCTAATACTATTCCCATGTGAATAGTTCTTTAGGCTAATGAATAGAAGGCAGAAGGACGACAGTTTCCAAATAAACTGTGGGACCAAAAATAATATTTTCATCCCAATTTCGTCCGTCTGACTGCCCATAGCATGAAATACACCCTGTATATACGTTAGTGTTACTTTTATTACTTGAGCTTATTTAGTAAATATTTTCTTAATACGGCATTGTTGGTTTAGGGCTTGTAAGTAAGCATTTCATGGTGAGTATTGTATTCGGCGCAAGCGGCAATTTTTTACTTAATTAAAAGAAACATGTAATCATTGAAAAGGAAAAGGCACAATGCAATGCTACTTTTCATTTTCAATAAGTATTAACTAGCATGTCGGCCCAAAATTTTCCTTGCAAAAAAAAAAAAAAACGATAGCGATAGCCAATATTTAAAAATGTTGGTTCAAAACCATAGGGCGGCGCATAATTGGCCCAGCGTCGTCCGGGGTAGGCCATCATTGTAAATAAGAATTTGTTCTTAACTGACTTGCTTAGTTAAATAAAGGTTACACACACACAAAAAAGTTAATTTGTTGGCATTTACGCATGTCCCCATTACCAGTAAAACATCATCAAAAGCTATTTCTTTCACTTACTTGCTGTGCTGTTTCGTTGTTCATTTGTTCAGTGGTTTCATTTTCAACCGGGATTTCTATGGAACGCCGTTTGGGTCTTTGCATGTCAAAAAGTATACAATTTAACAGTATTTGATGTGTCAAATAAGCTTTTTGACCAATCAGGACATGAATGACTGCACGTCACATAATTTAGCGCGTTCATTAATTTTTTTTACGTAGTTATTACACTATCACTCGTATTTGATATGTCAGAACGATTCATCGAAACGTATGCTATGATGCTGGTAAAGTTGTCTCGTGCATCTACAGTACTGGTCACAAAAAAAAGCTAGCTAGCTCATGGATGCAAACAAAGTTCTTCCCCCAAAAAATAGCAAAAAGACAATCTGTTTCAGTAGCTATAGTTAGCTAGCTAACTCAGCAAAAAAAGAAACGTCTCTTTTTTAGGACCCTGTCTTTCAAAGACAATTTGTAAAAATCCAAATAACTACACAGATCTTCATTGTAAAGGGTTTAAACACTGTTTCCCATGATTGTTCAATGAACCATAAACAATTAATGAACATGCACCCATGGAACGGTCGTTAAGACACTAACAGCTTAGACTGTAGGCAATTAAGGTCAGTTATGAAAACTTAGGACACTAAAGAGGCCTTTCTACTGACTCTGAAAAACACCAAAAGAAAGATGCCCAGGGTCCCTGCTCATCTGCGTGAACGTGCCTTAGGCATGCTGCAAGGAGGCATGAGGACTGCAGTTGTGCAATAAATAAGGACTGCAATAAATTGCAATGTCCGTACTGTGAGACGCCTACGACAGCGCTACAGGGAGACAGGACGGACAGCTGATCGTCCTCACAGTGGCAGACCACGTGTAACAACACCTGCACAGGATCGGTACATCCGAACATCACACCTGCGGGACAGGTACAGGATGGCGGCAACAACAACTGCCTGAGTTACACCAGGAACGCACAATCCCTCCATCAGTGCTCAGACTGTCCGCAATAGGCTGAGAGAGGCGGATTAAGGGCTTGTAGGCCTGTTGTAAGGCAGGTCCTCACCGTCACCTATAGGCACAAACCCCCCGTCGCTGGACCAGACAGGACTGGCAAAAAGTGCTCTTCACTTACGAGTCGCGGTTTTGTCTCACCAGAGGTGATGGTCAGACTCGCATGTAATGACGAAGGAATAAGCGTTACACTGAGGCCTGTACTCTGGAGTAGAGGTCGACCGATTAATCGGAATGGCCGATTAATTAGGTCCGATTTCAAGTTTTCATAACAATTGGTAATCGGTATTTTTTTGCCACCGATTTGCAAATTTTTTTAAATATATATTTTTTTACCTTTATTTAACTAGGCAAGTCAGTTAAGAACACATTTCTGTTAGTCACATGTCTGTGGAACTTGTTCAGTTTATGTCTCAGTTGTTGAATCTTAAGTTCATACAAATATCTACACATGTTACATTTGCTGAAAATAAACAGTTGACAGTGAGAGGATGTTTCTTTTTTTGCTGAGTTTATATAGCTAGGTGTATAAGACAGTTCTTATTTGATTAATGGTGGTCGGACCCATCTATGTGAAGCTAGCCACAATAAGGATTAGCCACAAGTGGACTTTGCGGTTAGCCTTCAAGATAAAAATATGGCATAATTATACGATTTGCATCACTGTCAATGACATACTTTTATTTTGAAGGCAAACCGCAAATTCCACTTGTGGCTTATTTCACATAGGTGGGTCACAGATACCCAAATGCCACCATAGGTATGCACGTCAGCTTTGACATCGATTTTGCACATTGGCATTAAACTAGACATTGGCCGATACCGATGTTGCCGTTTTTAGCTAATATCGTCCGATTCCGATATGTTCACCGATATATCGTGCATCCCTAGTATTAACCATTTGTCTCTGCCTGCAAATCGTCCACCTAAAAGGTAAAACGTAGCAAGTGTCATTGTTATTCTTGCTGCTTTAAGTTCAGTAGCCATACCTGCTAGATCAGGCACGTGTGGTCTCAATTAAATAGAACAGGCTATAGCCTATGCATGGGCGGATAAGCATGGGGCAGTTATCTTTCCAAGGTACACTTCACAAAAATATAAAATGCAACAACTTCAAAGACCTTACTGAGTTGCAGTTCATATAAGGAAATCAATTTAAATAAATGTATTAGGCCCTAACCTATGGATTTCACATGACTGTGAATACAGATATGCATCTGTTGGTCACAGATACCTTAAAAATGTAGGGGTTTGAATCAGAAAACAGTATCTGGTGTGACCACCATTTGCCTCATGCAGCACGATCTCCTTCGATCAGGCTGTTGATTGTGGCCTGTGGAATGTTGACTCACTCCTCTTCAAATGGCTGTGTGAAGTTGCTGGGTATTGGAGGGAGCTGGAGAACAGTGTCATACACGTTTGGGATGCTCTGGATCGACATGTTTAACGGGTGATATGTCTGTTGAGTATGCAGGCCATGGAAAGAAATGGGACATTTTCAGCTACCAGGAATTGTGTACAGATCCTTGTGACATGGGCCGCGCATTATCATGCTGAAACATGAGGTGATGGCGACGAATGAATTGCACGACAATGGGCCTCAGGATTGTCACAGTATCTCTGTGCATTCAAATTGCCATCTATAAATTGTAATTGTGTTTGTTGTCCGTAGCTTATGCCTGCCCATACTATAACCCAAATGCCACCATGGGGAACTATTTTCACAACTTCAGAAAACTGCTCACCCACAGGACACCATACATTTTGTCTGCCATCTGCCCTGTAGATTTGAAACCGGGATTCATCCGTGAAGATATCCCTTCTATTCAAATAAGCCTCACATAGCAATTAAAAAAATTCTACAGTCTCTAACTACCTCATTTCATGGTCTTATTTTCGTGGACAGATGTTGGGTGGAGTAAACCGTCACGTCTCCTCTTCCTCTCTGTTGAAGCCCTTAATTGCAATATTCATGTTAAAACGTTTTTTTTTTTTTTAAATCCAGAGTCATCTAACTCGGATCGTAAGTAAGCATTTCACGGTTAACAGCTTCTATCCCCGCACATTGACTCGGTACTGGTACCCCCTGTATATAGCCTCATTATTGTTAGGTAATTTTCTCGTGTTACTTTTTGATTCGATTTTTTTAAATGTTGTTTATTAAGTAAATATTTTCTTAACTCTATGTCTTTAACTGCATTCTTGGTTAAGGGCTTGCAAGTATGCATTTCACAGTAAGGTGTACACCTGTTGTATTCGGCGCATGTGACAAATAAAATTTGATTAATAAAAATCTAGATTTGGCACAACATTGCACACGTTACACATTGCATTCATTTTTAAGTCAGCTCGGTTTTCGTTTTAAGCGTCTTCATATCATTCTCTTGTTATGCAACGAAATGGGAAACTTTGTATTTGTAGTCACTGTCACACATAGAATTATGAATACGAGCTCTATGATATCACATTCGTTCTGAAGTTATGGGGGGGGGGGGTCACACAAAGACATAACATTAATTTTGTGTTTAGGGGAAATCTTAGAATAAAGTGACGCGAAAGGGAAAACAACATCTAATGACCCACTTAACTGTTCTACGAGCGGTCTGACGCAGTCGTTAAAAAACGAGCGTTTTCAACAGCACAATGGTTTCGGGAAACAGCTCGGAGATGTAACAATGCTCCTACTAAGGGTCTAACGATGAACGTAGCCTTAAGATGCTTTTGGGAAACCGGACCCTGGCCCAAGACAAGTGAGCTTTCCCTATAACATCAGGTGTCGCAGGTTCAAACCCTACTACTCCTTATTGTATAGTTAAAAAACGATGTACCGGTACTCAATGTTGTTAGCAAGCAAGCAAACTATTAGCGTTAGTTATTTAGCAGTGAAACCCATGTTATTTAACTGTCACTCGCGGGGCAATGCCTTCAATTGCAAGTTAACTTTATATAATTTAAGAAAATAAGTTAGCTAACAATCATTCTTTTCTCTCTTTGTTTTGGTTAAATAGCAAACGTTAGCTAACTAAGTTAGCAATTTAACGTTAGAAAGCTACAACAAGCCAGCTAGCTAGCCAAACTGAGTGCAACAACGTTAGTTTAACTGCTAGATTACTATGCATTTCGCTACTTTATGGGGTACATACATTCGGGTTATCAATATTTGATACTAACCGGTAGTTTTGGTTCAAAATCCAAAAGGAGTCAGTAACCAGAGTAAAAATTTTAAAAAGTCCGCAAGCGTGTAGATCCAGTTCACGCCACGGTCTCGCGAGCCTTGTTTTTTATACGAGCACAGAAAAGCAGGTGGTCATCACTAGTTACAACAGCCACAAAGTCAGAAGACCCACCTACTCGACCAATCAGATGAGGGAGTGTGATGACGTGTATGCCGATTGGCTAGCCGGGGCAGACGAGAGACATGAATTTATTTTATTTCGTGATCCATCAATGATTTGATTATTTATTAGCTATAATAAAAACAATCTTTGTAAATTAAGTGGTAATCGGATGTCTTATTAAAACTCAGCTTGCAAGCGTATCATTACGTTTGCCCATACTCATAGTTACTTGTCTTAACCCAAAATAGGTATACGCCAATATCTGCATTGTTTTTAAAATGTCATGTAGACAAACTGAACCTAGATTCAAATATACTTACTGGAGTAGCTCCCTCTGCACATGTTATGTTACCATGAGACGCCATTTTAACCGACTTCATTATACAAACTAACTTCATTATACAAACCGTTCTTATAAGAACTCATTGCTCTGAAATGATGGCGTCTCATGGAGACATAACATGCGCAGTTTGAGCTTACTCCAAGAAGTAGATTTTGAACTTGGGCTCAGTGCTGCCACCGCCCATTGAATAGCTCCATTTGAAGGCTGACCGGGGTACTGCATGCTGCCAGTAACAACTACATTATCCTCTACTTTGTGCAATTTTAAATAATCGGTTCAAGGATATACATCTCGTGTATTAGAAACAATTATTGGTAACATGATTGCCGAAATATTTAGTATTTATTTACACAAAGATTGACCACAAAGATTGACATTTTTCTATTCACTGTATTGCTGGATCCTGTTTTCTGTAAGTGTAACCGATGTGAAATGGCTAGTTAGTTAGCGGTGGTGCGCGCTAATAGCGTTTCAATCAGTGACGTCACTCGCTCCGAGACTTGAAGTAGGGTTTCCCCTTGCGTTTGCAAAGGCTATTGTGGCGCGATGGGTAACGATGCTTCGTGGGGTGTCAGTTGTTGATGTACAAGGGTCCCTGGTTCGAGCCCCGGTTGGGGCGAAGAGAGGGACGGAACCTACACTGTTACATAAACAATGCCTGCAAGTCACCCTTGAATTACGTGGCTTCAATGAGAAGGGGCAGTTGTTCTCCCCATGGCAATCTGATTGACTTGTGCTTGTATCAACAAGGCTTGATAGAATCCACCGACTGATCTAGCAACTCCTGTTAGATATTTAACAAAAACTACCGGTTAGTATCAAATATTGGTTGTACCAGGAAAGTCAGCGTATGTTATACAGTGAGGGAAAAAAGTATTTGATCCCCTGCTGATTTTGTACATTTGCCCACAGACAAAGAAATGGTCAGTCTATAATTTTAATGGTAGGTTTATTTGAACAGTGAGAGACAGAATAACAACAAAAAAATCCTGAAAAACGCATATCAAAAATGTTATAAAAGGATTTGCATTTTAATGAGGGAAGTATTTGACCCCTCTGCAAAACATGACTTAGTACTTGGTGGAAAAACCCTTGTTGGCAATCAGAGGTCAGACGTTTCCACCAGGTTTGCACACATCTCAGGAGGGATTTTGTCCCACTCCTCTTTGCAAGTCATTAAGGTCTCGAGGCTGACGTTTGGCAACTCGAACCTTCAGCTCCCTCCACAGATTTTCTATGGGATTAAGGTCTGGAGACTGGCTAGGCCACTCTAATGTGCTTCTTCTTGAGCCACTCCTCCGTGTGTTTTGGGTCATTGTCATGCTGGAATACTCATCCACGACCCATTTTCAATGCCCTGGCTGAGGGAAGGAGGTTCTCACCCAAGATTTGACGGTACATGGCCCCGTCCATCTTTCCTTTTGATGCAGTGAAGTAGTCTTGTCCCCTTAGTGAAAAACACCCCCAAAGCATAATGTTTCCACCTCCCTGTTTGACGGTGGAGATGGTGTTCTTGGGGTCATAGGCAGCATTCCTCCTGCTCCAAACACGGCGAGTTGAGTTGATGCCAAAGAGCTCCATTTTGGTCTCATCTGACCACAACACTTTCACCCAGTTGTCCTCTGAATCATTCAGATGTTCATTGGCAAACTTCAGACAGGCATGTATATGTGCTTTCTTGAGCAGGGGGACCTTGCAGGCGCTGCAGGATTTCAGTCCTTCACGGCGTAGTGTGTTACCAACTGTTTTCTTGGTGACTATGGTCCCAGCTGCCTTGAGATCATTGACAAGATCCTCCCGTGTAGTTCTGGGCTGATTCCTCACCGTTCTCATGATCATTGTAACTCCACGAGGTGAGAGCTTGCATGGAGCCCCAGGCCGAGGGAGATTGACAGTTCTTTTGTGTTTCTTCCATTTGGGAATAATCGCACCAACTTTTGTCACCTTCTCACCAAGCTGCTTGGCAATGGTCTTGTAGCCCATTCCAGCCTTGTGTAGGTCTACAATCTTGTCCCTGACATCCTTGGAGAGCCCTTTGGTCTAGGCCATGGTGGAGAGTTCGGAATCTGATTGATTGCTTCTGTGGACAGGTGTCTTTTATACAGGTAACAAACTGAGATTAGGAGCACTCCCTTTAAGAGTGTGCTCCTAATCTCAGCTCATTACCTGTATAAAAGACACTTGGGAGCCAGAAATCTTTCTGATTGAGAGGGGGTCAAATACTTATTCCCCCATTAAAATGCAAATAAATTTAAAACATTTATGACATGCATTTTTCTGGATTTTTTTGTTGTTATTCTGTTTCTCACTGTTCAAATAAATCTACCATTAAAATTATAGACTGATCATTTCTTTGTCAGTGGGCAAATGTACAAAATCAGCAGGGGATCAAACACTTTTTTCCCTCACTGTACCTGGAGTCTTCACATATGAATGAATGGTGTCACGTGATCAATGACTTTGTCCATTCACATACAGTTCAAGTCAGAAGTTCATATACACTTAGGTTGGAATCATTAAAACTCGTTTTTCAATCACTCCACAAATTTCTTGTTAACAAACTATAGTTTTGGCAAGTCGGTTAGGACATCTACTTTGTGCATGACACAAGTAATTTTTTCAACAATTGTTTACAGGCAGATTATTTCACTTATAATTCACTGTATCACAATTCCAGTGGATCAGAAGTTTACATACACTTAAGTTGACTGTGCCTTTAAACAGCTTGGAAAATTCCAGAAAATGATGTCATTGCTTTAGGCTTTAGGCTAATTGACATCATTTGAGTCATTTGGAGGTGTACCTTTGGATGTATTTCAAGGCCTACCTTCAAACTCAGTGCCTCTTTGCTTGACATCATGGAAAAATCAAAAGAAATCATCCAAGACCTAAGGAAAAAAATTGTAGACCTCCACAAGTCTGGTTCATCCTTGGGAGCAATTTCCAAATGCCTGAAGGTACCATGTTCATCTGTACAAATAGTAGTATGCAAGTATAAACACCATGGGACCACACATCTGTCATACCGCTCAGGAAGGAGAAGTGTTCTGTCTCCAAAAGATGAACGTACTTTGTTGCGAAAAGTGCAAATCAATCCCAGAACAACTGCAAAGGACCTTGTGAAGATGCTGGAGGAAACAGGTACAAAAGTATCTATATCCACTGTAAAATGAGTCCTATATCGACATAACCTGAAAGGCCGCTCAACGAGGAAGAAGCCACTGCTCCAAAACCACCATAAAACACCAGACTACGGTTTGCAACTGCACATGGGGACACAGATCGTACTTTTTGGAGAAATGTCCTCTGGTCTGATGCAACAAAAATAGAACTGTTTGGCCATAATGACCATTGTTATGTTTGGAGGAAAAAGGGGGAGGCTTGCAAGCCGAAGAACACCAACCCAACCGTGAAGCACGGGGGCGGCAGCATCATGTTGTGGGGGTGCATTGCTGCAGGAGGGATTGGTGCACTTCACGAAATAGATGGCCTCATGAGGCAGGAAAATTATGTGGACAAGACATCAGTCAGGAAGTTAAAGCTTGGTCGCAAATGGGTCTTCCAATTGGACAATGACCCCAAGCATACTTCCAAAGTTGTGGCAACATGGCTTAAGGACAACAAAGTCAAGGTATTGGAGTGGCCATCACAAAGCCCTGACCTCAATCCCATCGAAAATTTGTGGGCAGAACTGAAAGTGTGTGCGAGCAAGGAGGCCTACAAACCTGACTCAGTTACACCAGCTCTGTCAGGAGGAATGGCCAAAATTCACCCAACTTATTGTGGGAAGCTTGTGCATGGCTACCCAAAACATTTGACCCAAGTTAAACAATTTAAAGGCAATGCTACCAAATACTAATTCAGTGTATGTAAACTTCTGACCCACTGGGAATGAGATGAAAGAAATAAAAAGCTGAAGTAAATCATTTTCTCTACTATTATTCTGAAATTTCACATTCTTAAAATAAAGTGGTGATCCTAACTGACCGAAGACAGGGAATTGTTACTTGGATTAAATGTCAGGAATTGTTGAAAATCTGAGTTTAAATGTATTTGGCTAAGGTGTATGTAAACTTTCGACTTCAACTGTGTGTTCTGATTCCATTTTGAATTCGCATTTGTAGTTAAAGATGAAAACCTATAATACTTTAAACAAATTATTCATGTATTCTGCTTTTTATATAACTCAGGAATGTGATTAATTATTGTGTAGCCACAGATGTCTTGGTTCATATGGATAAAGGTGTATGTAAACTTCCGACTTCAACTGTATACAGTGCATTCGGAAAGTATTCAGACCCCTTGACTTTTTCCACATTTTGTTACGTTACAGCCTTATTCTAAAATATATATATTTTTAAATCCTCATCAATCTACACGCAATACCCCATAATGACAAAGCGAAAACAGGTTTTTAGAATTTTTTGCAAATGTATTAAAAAACAAAACAGAAATACCTTATTTAGTATTCAGACTATTTGCTATGAGACTCAAAATTGAGCTCAGGTGCATCCTGTTTCCATTGGTCATCCTTGAGATGTTTCTAAAACTTGATTGGAGTCCACCTGTGGTCAATTGAATTGATTGGACATGATTTGGAAAGGCACACACCTGTCTATATAAGGTCCCACAGTTGACAGTGCATGTCAGAGAAAAAAACCAAGCCATGATGTCGAAGGAATTGTCCATAGAGCGCTGAGACAGGATTGTGCCGAGGAACAGATCTGGGGCAGGGTACCAAAACATGTCTACAGCATTGAAGGTCCCCAAGAACACTGTGGCCTGCATCATTCTTAAATGGAAGAAGTTCGGAACCACCAAGACTCTTCCTAGAGCTGGCCATCAGGCCAAACTGAGCAATCGGGGGGAAAAGGGCCTTGGTCAGGGATGTGACCATGAATCCGATGGTCACTAAGAGAGCTCCTCTTTGGAGTTGGGAGAACCTTCTGCAGAACTCCACCAGTCAGGCCTTTATGGTAGAATGGCCAGACAGAAGCCACTCCTCAATAAAAGGCACATGACAGCCCACTTGGAGTTTGCCAAAAGGCACCTAAAGGACTCTGGTCTGATGAAACCAAGATTGAACTCTTGGCCTGAATGCTAAGCATCACGTCTGGAGGAAACCTGGCACCATCCCTACGTAAACCTGGCACCATCCCCGCAGCATGCTGTGGGGATGTTTTTTAGCAGCAGGGACTGGGAGACTAGTCAGGATTGAGGGAAAGATGAACCGAGTAAAGTACAGAGAGATCCTTGATGAAAACCTGCTCCAGAGCGCTTAGGACCTCAGACTGGGGAGACGGTTCTCCTTCCAACGGGACAACAACCTTTAGCATACAGCCAAGACAACAAAGGAGTGGCTTTGGGACAATGACTGTCCTTGAGTGGCCCAGCCAGACCCCAGACTTAAACCTGATCTAACATCTCTGGAGAGACCTGAAAAAATCTGTGCAGCAACGCTCCCCATCCAACCTGAGAGAACTTGAAAGGATCTGCAGAGAAGAATGGGAGAAACTCCCAGGTGTGCCAAGCTTGTAGCGTTGTACCCAAAACTTGAGGCTTGAATCTCTGCCAAAGGTGTTTCAACAAAATACTGAGTAAAGGGTCGATATACTTATGTAAATGTGATATTTCCGTAAAAAATAATAATCAATTTAATCCATTTTAGAATAAGGCTGTAACGTAATAAAATGTGGAAAAACTCAAGCAGTCTGAATATTTTTCAAATGCACTGTACAGTCATTGAGTACCACAGTATGAGTCTTAATACCCATAAAGCTCATCAGTAAAACCCGGAGATGGTTCCAATCGTTTTTTTCCCTATACATTTTTGCATCTGGAATTTTAGAACTACTGTGTTTCATTTAGGTTTCACCTGGCGTGACGTTTTGATAGCAATGTAATTCTCTCTCGGACAAGGTGAGTTTTCTCAATATATTCGCCTCAATTTACTCTCAATAATTCAAAATGCTAATTAGCAACAGAGAAGACCTCAGCAAGACTACAAATTCCTGCAGGAATCTCCTGCACATCATCTCTAGCTGACACTGTCAGCTACCGTTCACCATCCAACCCAACCAGCATGCCCAGAGACCTGTGCCCAATTCATGAATTTGCGTCCTGTTTTAGCTAGCCATTGACTACACTTTAGCTAGATAGTTAGCAGAGCAGTAGATCAAAAAAATTGTTTTACTTAGCCTAGATAATTGTTTGTACAGTATGTCGACTTAGGTGTCTATTTCTGACCTTATGGCATTTTGCAAGGATGAGCATAAGAGCATTAAAAGGGGAGAAGACCACTAAATCTGTCCATGTTTAGAACTACTTCATATTAAGGTCTGTTTTGTGTAGGCTTACCCTGGCGTGACGTTTTGATAACTGCGCAAATCTCTCTCGGACAAGGTAACTTTTATTAATATATTGGCCTGTAACTACACCCCCAAAAACAAAATGCTAATTAGGCACTAATGTGTGTTATGTATGGTACGACGTGCTGTACGTCATACTATACGTTGTTATGGTTTACGACAGTGTGCTGCTTTATGGATGAATGGGTTGTCAGGATGAGTGGCACATGTCATTAAACGACAGAGTGATGTACAATGTGAAACCATGCAGATGTGCGTTCTTCTACAGCTAGGCTAGATATCACATTGGCGACGAAGATGGCTGAATTCAGTTTACCACCGCCGGCACCATTCCTCGCCGTGCCTAGCGAACCTCCAGTCCCGTGGAATAACTGGCTTGATAGCTTTAACACTTATATCGAAGCTATGGACTTTTCTACAATCTCCGACAAGCGGAGGACAGCACTGCTCCGTCACTGCCTCGGTACAGAGGGACAGAGGATTTTCAGAGCGCTTGGATCGGCTCCTACATTCACTGCTGCAGTCAGCCTCCTACGGAACCACTTCGCTGGGAAAGAGCGAGTGCTCCTCCGTCGCTACCGTCTACGGAAGAGACACCAACGGCCGGGTGAGTCCATTCAAAGCTACGTGGCTAATCTGAGGGATTTGGCAAGCTCTTGTAACTATGGGACACTTCAGGACGAGATCATCAGGGATCAGTTGATAGAGGGGACGTTATGTGAAAAGACAACGGAGAAACTGCTTTTGGAATCGGATAATTTACAACTAGATGGAGCTATTAAAATAGCACTCCAGGTTGAAGCGGCGTTGGAATGCTCTACTATGCTAACAGACAGATCTGCAGCATACACTCGGCCCCCAGCCATTCTCACACAGCAGCTTCAGCCCGAGCAGGCGCACTACAACGATCACGCGCTGCGCATGGCCTCCCACGTTGATAGCTGCATGGACACAGACACCGGCATGCCCGTGCAGCAGGCACACAGACAAACGAACAGAAGTAACTGTGGCAACTGTGGGGCTAGCTCTCACAATTCAAGGGCTTCAAACTGCCCAGCCTGTGGGAAAATATGCAAGAACTGTTCAAAATACAATCACTTTGCGAAAGTGTGTCGTTCTGCCCCAGTTACTAGCTCCACCCAGCACAGGCCCTTAGTTTCATCTCACTCTCAACATGAACACACGGAAATCCGAACTGTCTCCACCAACCATGTGTCATTCAGGACATGCCCTGTGCAGCTGGGTGAGGTGGGTTTGCCTTTGCTGCTGGATACTGGCGCTGCGGTCTCATTGCTCAACCTTGCCACTTACTACAAGTTTTTCAGTCACCTACCACTCCAACAGCCCTCCACTGCCCTGTGTGGGTACGGTAGATCCAAGATAGACATTGTAGGCACCCTCCAGGTCCCAGTACACTACGGCACCAAGCATCTGCCATCATTCACATTTCATGTTGCAAAGCGGGGTGCCAACCTCTTGGGCCTCGACCTCTTCACAGGCTTGGGATTCACGCTGAGAGATGACAGTGGGTCAGCTATCCACCAGGTTACCTGCACATGGCAACAGAACTGGCCAACTCTGTTTGATGGACTGGGCTGCCTCACAGCCTTTACTCACAGGACCCTAGTGAATCCGGAAGTGACCCCAGTCATGCAGCCCCTGCGACGCATTCCCTTTGCACTGCGTGATGACGTCACAAAAGATCTCCAGGCACAGTTGGATGCAGGCATCATTGAGCCAGTCAACGCTGCCCCCTGGATTTCAAACTTAGTCATTGCAACCAAAAAGTCAGGTGGAATCCGGACCTGCGTGGATCTTCGTGCTGTGAACAAGGCCGTTGTCCCGGATAAGTACCCCTTGCCTACAGCTGAGGAGCTGACCGCACAATTCCATGGCTCCACGATCTTCACGAAGCTTGACCTTCGTCAGGGTTATCTTCAGGTACCCCTCCATGCAGCTAGCAGAGATCTCACTACCTTTGTCACACATGCTGGCGTGTTCAGATATACACGCATGCCTTTTGGACTTAGCTCCGCCCCCAGCTGCTTCCAGAAGGTGATGAGCACCATCCTCGCTGGAATACCTGGGGTGGCGGTCTATCTGGATGACATCGTGGTCCACGGTCCTGACCTCCACATCCATGATTATCGACTCCACAGAGTATTCAGCGCTCTACTGCAGAACAACCTGACCCTTAACGGTGGAAAGTGCACCTTTGCCGCTCCAGCCGTTGAGTTTGTGGGGTTCCGCCTGTCGGCCAAAGGCATTGCCCCACTCATGTCGAACATTGAAGCCGTCCACAGGATCCCGGAACCGACCTCAGCCTCTCAGGTGGCATCATTCTTGGGCATGACAGCCTACTACCTCCGGTTTCTGCCCCACTACTCCCAGACCACAGTGCCCCTTCGCCAGCTCCTCAAGAAGGATGAGCCATGGGCCTGGAAGGCAGCCTGCTCAGACGCGGTCCGCTCACTGAAGAGCCAGCTCACCACAGCCCCAGTCTTGGCCCACTTTGACCCCGTCTGCCCCACCATTGTCACATGTGACGCCTCAGCTGGAGCACTAGGAGCTGTCCTCTCACAGCTGCAGAATGGCATTGAGAGGCCCGTCGCCTTCGCCTCAAGGGCCCTGAGCCCCAGAAGAACAACGGTACTCTGTGGGCGAACGAGAAGCACTGGCCTGTGTCTGGGCGTGCGAAAGGTGGCACCTCTACCTCTATGGCCGTCTGTTCACGCTCCGAACCGACCACCAGTCCCTCACAACGCTACTGTCGGCATCAGGAACTGGCCACAAGCCACTTCGGCAGCACAGATGGGCCGACCGCCTCAGACAGTACGACTATCAGCTGAAGTTCACTCCAGGGAGGGATAACGTGGTGGCAGACCTCCTCTCACGCTCCTTTGACGCTCCTACTCCGACCGTCTTGCCAGACGACAACGAAACAGAGCTCGTACAAATGCTTTACGCTCCTCTTCAGTCAGTCGTCTCACTGGAGGAGCTGAAGCAAGCATCGGAACAGGATCCCACACTGTCTACCCTGCGCACCTACATACGCACTGGATGGCCAGCACACGTGCCGGAAGAGCTGGCAACTTTCGCCAGGGTGAAGCACGAACTGTCTTGCTGGGAAGAAGTCTGTGTCTCTTGAGGGTTTTGCACTGTGGTCCCAAGTGGTCTGCGTGCGCTTGTTCTATCCATGGCGCACGAGGGGCACTTGGGCATAGTGAAGGTTAAACAGCGATGTCGAGACCTTGTGTGGTGGCCAGGCATCGACCACGACATTGAAGCCCTGGTCAGGGATTGTGCTGCATGCCTCCTCAGTGGGAAAACAGGACAGTCCGCCCCACCCCCCATGCAGCCTCTCGCATGGCCGTTCTGCCCCTGGGAGCACATCCAACTGGACATCTGTGGCGAGATCCATGGTCACGCAGTCCCTCACCATCAGCGCTTCCTGGTGGTGGTGTATGACCTCCACTCTAAGTGGCCAGAAGTGGTTCCTGTCGGAACTGTCACAGCACAGGCCATCGTGGATATCCTAGACAGCCTGTTCACAAGGTGGGGCCTGCCCTTCACCCTTACCACGGACAATGGGCCCCAGCTAATCTCTGCCGAGTTCTCCTCATATCTCAGCAACAAGGGAATCAAACACATCCGCACGGCCTACTACAACCCACAAGCTAACGGAGGGGTGGAACGCTTCAACCAAACGCTGAAGAACGGCATCAGAGCGCACCTGGTCCAGGGGTGCACGTTCCAAACTGCTTTGAACCAAACGCTAATGCACTACAGAGCAAGCAAACACACAACAACACAGGCCTCCCCGGCATCTCTCATGCTAGGTCGTGAGATGGAACTGCCACTGGACAGACTCAGAACACAGAGAGTTGCAGAACCGGCGACTAGGTGCACCCAAGAAAAGCAGGCAGTGACCAGGCACCAAAGAGAAATTAAACAGCGTTTTGACAAGGCACACAGGGTGAATAAGTCGATCATCCAAGTGTCTGACTGGGTCCGAGCCCGACGGCCTCAGCGGTGCAACAAAATGGCCTCATTCTGGTCAGACCCCCTGCAGGTCAGTCGACAACTGGGGCCCGCCACATTCATGTTGAGCAATGGATCACGCTGGCACGCCAGCCGCCTCAGAAAAGTCCCTGCCCCTCAAGGAATACGAATGCACACAGAACAGACATGCAGGCCAGAGACGCCACCGGATGGACCTCCCCCACCACTACCACCCGAGCCCCAGCCTCTGTGGGCTCCCCAAGGGCCAGAGCCACAAGCGGTGGCGGTTGAAGAAAGGCCTATGCGGGCACAAACTCGCCCTGCTCGTCTGGGGGACTACTTAACCTCTTTTCATTCTTAGGCTCCGGTAGGTGTCTTAGTCAACCTCCAGGTTAATGGACTGAACTGGCTAGTTTGGAGAGTCCTTCCGTTTAAGGGTTAATATTTTATTTCTTACAGGTATCACTCTAGGTTCTTGCCCTATGGACATTTTATATATGGTACCAGTCCCTGGTTTTGGAAAGGGGGGGGAAATGTTATGTATGGTACGACGTGCTGTACGTCATACTATACGTTGTTATGGTTTACGACAGTGTGCTGCTTTACGGATGAATGGGTTGTCAGGATGAGTGGCACATGTCATTAAACGACAGAGTGATGTACAATGTGAAACCGTGCAGATGTGCGTTCTTCTACAGCTAGGCTAGATATAACAATGTGGTTACCATACAGAACTACACATCTTGTCGTAAGCTTTGGCGTCATCCCTCAAGCAAATTTCTCAATGCAAACTCATTGACTAGTAGCATGTAGCCTAGCAAGTAGATATTATAGCCTTTTTAGTTTCTCTGTTAAATCATTGTTATTGTGTTTCTCGTGTGTATTCTTGTTTAGTATTTTTTCAAATTACCTAGCTAGCTACTTTAGCATGTTTTAATTACTCACCTTTTTTGAATTACCCTCTGCCTGGCCTTTTGTAGTGAACTAGCTAACATTAGTTAGGTCTCTCCACTAATCAGAAGCAAGGATGGTTCTGTGCTATGTACCAGATTGTAACCGCTACTCCGATAAGCACACTTGCATATTATCATTTTCTGTTTTCGGGAGGCATCGCTGGAACTGTGTGATAAGGTAAGCCCTGTTTGCTAGCTGCTATTTTGGTTAGGTCAAAGACCTGTGGTTAGCTAGGTGTTTATGAAAATTAGCTAGATACCCACCGACTGTAGTTACGTGTACAACATACATTACCTACCTTTTTTAAAGTAAAAATAAAAACAACATAGGCTAACATAATGACTGACCTTTTTATTGACAAGTCTTTAGTGAGTTAGCCAGCTACTTTTCACGTGGTGACATGCTAGCTAACGTTAGCCCACCAGGGAAGGGATATTTAGCTAGCTAGTTAACGTTAACTCACCGTTCGTGTAGTCAGACTTGCTAGCCAATGTTAGGCCGGCACCATGGCAAGGATAGTTGGCTAGCTAGCATGTCACCACTTACAAAAGTCTGACTACACGAATGGTGAGCTAATGTTAACTAGCTAGCTAAACATTGCCTGGTGGTCTAGTTAGTTAGGCACCTTGGTTGTCTAGTTAGCTACATTAGCTAAATGTTTCCCCATACAAAACACAGAAACAGGTTTTGTTCCACAAGTGCATCTGTTGTGACCTTTTACTTGACAAGTCTTTAGTGAGACAGTCAGCAAGTTAACGTTAACTCAAAAGTTAGTGTAGTCAGACTTGCTAGCTAACGTTAGGCCGGCACCATTTTCTGAGCACCCCCTGGGTGCAAAAACCAAAATGTGCCCCTGGACCGAGTTTGGGAAACCCTGAGCTAGCATGTCACCACATAGAAAAGTCTGACTACACGAACGGTGAGGTAATGTTAACTAACTAGCAACATATCTCCAGGTTGGCTAGCTTTCTCACACATGACTTGTGGGCTCAATGTTTTCCCATACGAAACACACATGGTTTGTACCACGAGTTCATCTGTTGTACATGACTAATCAAAGGACCTGTGAAGTCAGTTATGCATGTCAGCAGGGATGGAAATTAAGTTAGCCCGAGTCTAGTACTTTTCAGACTGGGCTAGTAGACAATGTGCCAAAATAGCCTGACACAGCAGTGAATTTTTTCCTTTATAAACATTGCATGCCACAGATTTGGGACCAGAATGTAGAAATCATGGTCTGTTGGCCAGTGCCCAAAATCCTTGCGTTTTACATCCCTGCATGTCAGTCCCTTTGCTGGCTCTCCTCAGTGCCCTCATGGCTGAGGGTTTTAACTTTCCTCTTGAGAATTCGAAGTACAGTCGTATAGCTCATCGGAATTCTTCACCTCTTCGAGCAAATAGCAACCTACACTATCCTGATCATCTAGTTGAGCATTCCAGATAATTACTCAATATCAGCAGAAATGTCTGATCCACATAGTAGGATTTTAGATGTGCAGATAGACCAAAGCCCAGTCTATTTTACTGTTACTATAGTCAAGTCTGTGGGTTACGGTATTTAAATATATGTTACCATTTAGTAATCAGCCGAGCTAGCTAGTCAAATTTAAAAAAAAGTGTCTTTCAGACACTAACCGAAAACACTTGGGTCTGTAGCTGCCATTTTCTGTTGGGAAAGACAAATGTTCCTGTATTTACCAGAAAAGGTGGCTCATCCACCATGGCGGAAGAGGAGGATCCAGACTCATCCACCATGGCAGACGAAGTGTAGGAAGCTGCTGTCTGCACTGTTGTAGTATGTTCTCACTGAGGCATCTTGAGGAAACATTAGCGCAGGAGAATCAGCTGTATACCTGCAACAGGTATTCAGCATCACAGCTGTCTGATAAAGTACTTAGGATGGAAATAGGACTTCCAGACAAAGACATGTTCAACATCGTTGTTGAATACTTGGAACATTACAAGGAATGGGTTGTCTACTTTGCCATGTGGAGGGTCGAGATGCTCTCATTTGAGGATCAAGTGTTTATGGCGCTTATGAAGTTGCATCACAGCTACACAGCTACACCAACAAGACCAAAGGAGATGATTGTGGACTCCAGGAAAAAGAGGTCCGAGCACGCCCCCATTCTCATCGACGGGGCTGTAGTGGAGCAGGTTGAGAGCTTCAAGTTCGTTGTTGTCCACATCACCAACAAACTAACATGGTCCAAGCACACCAAGACAGTTGTGAAGAGGGCACAACAAAACCTATTCCCCCTCAGGAGACTGAAAAGATTTGGCATGGGTCCTCAGATCCTCAAAAGGTTCTATAGCTGCACCATCGAGAGCATCCTGACTGGTTGCATCACTGCCTGGTATGGCAACTGCTCGGCCTCCGACCGCAAGGCACTACAGAGGGTAGTGTGTACGGCCCAGTACATCACTGGGGCTAAGCTTCCTGCCATCCAGTACCTCTATACCAGGCGGTGTAAGAGGAAGGACCTAAAAATTGTCAAAGACTCCAGCCACCCTAGTCATAGACTGTTCTCTCTCTACCGCACGGCAAGCGGTACCAGAGCGCCAAGTCTAGGTCCAAGAGGCTTCTAAACAGCTTCTACCCCCAGGCCATAAGACTCCTGAACATCTAATCAAATGGCTACCCAGACTATTTGCATTGCCCCCCCCCTTACTCCGCAGCTACTCTGTTGTTATCTATTCATAGTCACTTTAATTTAATAACTCTACCTACATGTACATATTACCTGGACTAGCCAGTGCCCCCACACATTGACTCTGTACCAGTACCCCCCCCTGTATATAGTCTCGCTATTGTTATTTTACTGCTGCTCTTTAATTACTTGTTACTTTTATTTCTTATTTGTATTTTTTTTTAACTGCATTGTTGGTTAGAGGCTCGTTAAGTAAGCATTTCACCTGTTGTATTCGGTGCATGTGACTAATATTTGATTTTAGAACATTAGGCTCACCCCACGAGAAGCAGTGCATGATGAACGCCACCCTCAGCAAGGAGATCTGATGGAAGTGATGTTTCTACCATCCTGCATTTACCAGAAAAGGAAGCTCTCCACAACAAAGGGAACAAGAAATAATTTAAACATCACGGATATAAATTCCGACTGTGCCCATGATAAAATGCAAAGTGAATTGTGTTGTACTACTGAATGAAACTGAGACCACTCAGACCAGTCTTTGTGATTGGACTTACGTTAACTACATTACATTAGTTGGCTGCTTTGAGCAAAACTTGTATGTAATATAACCCATTCTGTGAGCCTAGTGTGTGTGTATGAACTGTGGAATATTTTTGGATCACTGGCTTCCCTGAAAACAGGTACAGGAGGCGCGACAAACGCTAATGCTGTGCCCCCCCACACAAAAAAATTATTGGAATAAAATCAAGGGAAGAACAAAAACTGATTTGTGCCATAACACAAGATATTTACAGATGTTCACTGTTGCAGTGCCAATTTTGGGAGTATGTGGTCCTTGAAAACTATTGTAGTCTGCCAGAGGTTGTCACGCTGGATAGGCATGGTGATGGTGGCTTTGGTGGTCCACACAATAAAGAAGCAAGTGTGCCTTCCAGTGATGTGGATCTGCCCTTGGACCTGGTGCCAGTAAGGATGATCTTCAGAGGCTATAAGACCCTCCCTCTTCCTGGATATAAAAAATCCTTCAACTTCACTGCCTCTTCAATGGAAAGGTCCCTTGCACCATACAGACACTTGACCTCCACCCCCGCTGTGGTGCCCGCCAGACCATACAGTGAGGCACCCAGTATTCCTGACCCCATGACACAAAGCCCTGACTCCTGCACATCCATCCCAGTAGCTTTTTTGATGACCTGTAAAGTGGGAGGCATAACAAAGAGGACAACACCCCATCCAACAACTGATCTCAGGCCACTTTTTAGCAGCGACAGAGCAACGCGCTTGGCCATTACCACTGCTACAAAATTGCTGGCCATCAACGTCCCTCTATTCATGGTGTGCCAGTTGGGGTGACCCTGACCAAAGTTACCCCCCCACTATAGCTGCACTTCTTCACATGGCCAGACTTGGTCTTCTCCCCATTTAATGCTTTTATGCTCATTCTTGAAAAATGCCATAAGGCTAGTCTGATAAAGGACATTTTACCACAACTGTGCTCAGGGCTTGCTAGTTCCTGCTAGTGGATTTTTTATTTCCACTTTTGCCATCGAGGCACTTGATTGGTACTTATAACCATGGATAGAGCAAAACCAACTACTACAATCCTTGATTGCGATAAATGGATAAAGGGGTATAGCCAAAAAGCAGTGTGGTAACTTGATAGTCAGGAAACAGTATAGGGTCAGCAAAGTTTGTCAGCCTCAGTGTGAAAGGATATATTTTAATTCCATTGTCCTTTCCATCATTTGGGGAAACTTACCCCAGCTCAGTGTGGCTTAATGTAAAAAGCCCTCCAGTACCCTTATTCCAGCCTCATTACTAACTGAAACAGTAAACTGTAAAGCTGACCTGAGTGATAACTGACAATAAGAGGACCGTTAAATGTTCATTATCTTTATTCAAATTATAAGGTTGCTGAGATGTTCAGCAGAGCAAGTCATCTTTATGAATGCCACTTGGCCTAAGAAGCTAAATGACTTTCAGGAATCTAAATTTACAGCAAAAAAAATATTTCATACCATAGTCAGTTTGAGTAGCTACAGATAACATTAGCTGGTCTACAACCAAAGATTGTGTCCATTACAGGAAAGCCCCATACAAACCAGCCCATAGATTTAACTAACCTGTTCTTGGAGATACTTTCTTCGTTCTCAATTCAGTGAGAAAAAAAAAGGACCTTAAACTGTCAATTTCCAGTTGCTTCTATAAAAACTAGAGAATTCAGAAAGATATTACATTCATGTTTTGTGTCAAGTGAGATGCCTCTTGCATGTGTGTAGAGCTTTGTCTTGGTCACACTTTAGAAACAACTAGTTCCTGCAAAGGTGCTTGGAAATGCTAGATATGCAGCAGTTAAGATTGTGAGGAACCACAGAGTGGTACAAAACATGGATTTAATCTTTGTTAGCTTTTTTTTTATAGAAACTGACGGTGCTAAAAAAATATTACGCTGAAATGAATGAAGAAAGTGTCAACAAGAACAGGTTAGTTAAACCTATGGGCTGGTTTGTATGGGGCTTTCTTGTAATGGCCACAAAACACTTGGTTATCACATCTTGCGTACAATCTGTAGCAACATTGGCCAAATAGTATTCTATTGAAGTAAAAAATAAAATAAAAAAAAAAGGCAAGTTTTACATGTCTTAAGATTTTATGGCACATTTTGGTCCATGTTGGTACTTTCATTATTCAATCACTTTAAAACATGTATAAAAAAAAAAAGTTAAACATGTATTGTAAATGTTTATCAGCACAGCATTATGACAGCATTTTCTAAACTGCAGAGGGGGTTCTTGCTATTATTTTGTAGGTTTCCTATACCATTATCTTCTGTAGAATGCATTTATTAAACCCCTCTTGTGCAGTATATTCAAATCTAGATGTGCAGTACTTGAACAAGGATGGCTTCAAACATTTACAGGAAGTAGTCAGGGGTGCGTCTAGTCACATGAGGCTCTCCGCGTCGAGGAGCCGGGTCGAACTGTAGGCTGAAGGGGATTGAGAAAGAAAATATGGTCAGATTGTTTTCTGTTGCTCAACACTTTTGTGCAAACATTGGATGTCTGATCTACACAATTTGAATAGTAGGAAAGTCACTAGAAATCCTCATACTTACAAAGAATATTTGAGTGTATCATCCAGCTCCATGATGGCTGCCTGGTTGCCACAGCGATAGCAGTAATTTGGTGCACTGAAAATGGTGACAACATTTTTGTCATGGCCCCAGTTGTATCCCTGAAGAAAAACAATAAAGAACCAGTCGTAAGGCATTGTTTGCACCCTTGTATAATATACAATCCTAACGATGTGGCAGGTCTCCAAACATCCCTGGTAATAACAATTAGAAAGAAATACTTCCAAGTTGTTATTCACGTCATAAACAAGTACAATGGCCACCTTGTGGGAACCCAAATGCCGGTCGCCATCTGCGCACATTCAATTTTGCCTAGATATACACCATTTTTTGGGTTGTCATTACGCTTAAAGTCTTGATTATTTATTGAATGGTCGCTAAGATTATTTGGTTGATCATTGCAAAATACCCATTTTGAATGCCGCTGTTAGTAAGAATGCTAAAGCTTGACAGACTAGCAAAGTAGCCAAATAACCTTTCTGGTTGAAGTATATTGCAGTTGATTTGCGATGACACAAACATTAAGCAGGACATCCACAGGAGCCTTACAAACCAATCCTAATCCCAAAGTAGTGTGAAATGCACTCATAAGCAACATGTAAATGGGGCTTTTTTGCTGGCAGTCTGAACTCCTGTGTTTTCTCACAAGGTGGGGAAATTGTGAATACTGACTCAGAGTATTATACAACTTTGATTGAAAATGTAAAAGCAGATTAACAAGTTATATTGTACCTCCATAACCAATTGATGGGCACGGGACACAAGGGTGAGTCCGTTGGCATGGTTGAAGGTTTCAGAGATGTCTTGACCAAAGGTGTAGCCAGCACCTCTAGGGGAGATACCCCAGCCACCACGGTCATCTGGGTCTGACCACAGAAGGTCACACATTGGACCCTGAAAGAAAAAGAACACAGTTAATGCTGGTGCGCCATGAAAGACTTTTAGAATGACACCTATGCTCTCTGTGCAACATAATATATCTACCTCGTGTGGGACCTCTTGCAAGCGGTCCAGAGCCCGTATGTGATCAAGAGTGTCTATTGAAGGAGAGAGGCCTCCATGTAGGCAGAAGATCTGGCAATATAAAAGTACAGTTTGGATTAGAAATTAGCAGTTAGTGTGGAGGATTTAAATAGAACATACTCACTTCCATTAAACATTGACTATTCACATATTGAGTTGGTGAAACTGTACACATGCAGATTTAATAGGGAAACAAACCAAAAATACCTGTTCATCTACAAGTGCAGTTAGTGGGAGATAGTCAAACAGGTCTGTGAAGGATTTCCACACGTTGGCATTGCCGTATTTCCTCAAGCACTCGTCATAGAAGCCATACACCTGTGTGATTTGCCTGCTTTCATGGTTTCCTCGCAGAATTGTGATTCGTTCTTGGTACCGGACCTGTAACATTTCACCAAAAGTAATCTGTCATCATATATAGGTCTTAGCTACTTGATCAACAGTGAATAATCATCATAACTTGGTGCACTAGACACCTTTGTGTAAAGTGAGTTGTGAAAAGCATACCTTTAATGTGACGAGAAGAGTGACAGTTTCCACTGAGTAGTAGCCTCTATCCACGTAATCCCCCATGAACAGGTAGTTGGTGTCAGGAGATTTCCCCCCAATCTTGAAGAGTTCCATGAGGTCATGGAACTGTCCATGAACATCCCCACAAACTGTGACCGGACATCGCACTTTCTGCACATTTGATTCTTTGGTAAGGATTTCCTTGGCCTGAAAACGACAATATGTACATTTAGCTAGATCATTAACAGAAGGCCCTGTCCTACCAGCGAAATTGTTGATCAGATAGCTAGCCTTGCACACTCATAAATATTGATTGGATTGAAGGGCGTTCTGAATAAGTACGTTAACTGTGGTTAGTCATCTTGGTGTTAATCATCTGGATAGTTTTGTCATTCCATGTAGGCTTCAGTTTGGCTAGCTGAATGGTTAGGCCCAATTCCCGCTAACGAGAGTTAGCTAGCTAAATCGTTAGCAAGTATGCTTTGAAGCTAGCTAGCTACTGTTAGTTAGCTATGCTAGCTACCTATTGTTAGCTACCGTTCAACTAGCCAACTAATCTCGTCGAACAATAATTTCAGCTCTAATATAACAAATTTGGTTTAGTTAAAGTTACCTTCTCACAGAGACTCCTGACTTGATTCTCCGTAAGTTGTTTACACTCGTTTAGTTGTTCGATCCATTGATCTAATTCCTTCGTAAAAGATTTGTCTTCCATGACAGCCGTGGTATCAATCGACGTCTTGATCGGGGAAAAAAATGTATTAGCTAAATTGACTAGCTAACTAGTTAGCTGGCTGACTTGTTAGCTGCTCCTGTCCCGGCAAAGTAATGACTCTAAAATTCTGAACTAATGACCTATCTACTTTCTAATCATGGTAAAATATATAAAACCAAAGTCTCGTAAACAGGCGAACAGAGTATTAACTGAAGGGAATCAGAGTGGATTAAAATCCCTCCGTGCGGTAGAATTTTACCGGCGACGAAGCGCTGTAGCTAGCTGGCCTACAACAATAACATACGGGGTTTTAAGGGAGTTCTAATGCCACCATTTATTACACACCAGCCACCTTGTGGTGAAGAAGACGAATTACACGCACAGGGCATTAAACGAGAAGAGTGTAATTGAAGGACGCAATTTGGGGCGTTTTCTTATATCGGCATTTCTTGATGTCAAGTTACACCCATTGATGCTGGCCATTGGTCCCTGTCCGTTTCTTTTAATTACATGTATTTTTTCCCAACGAAGAAAGCTGCAGTCAAAATAGATTTTGACAATGTTGGTAATTACTTCTCAAAGTGTTCAATAAGACACTACCTACACAATTGTCAACATAATCGGATTGCTACAGATAACTAGGAAGCTGTTATGTTAGAAACTAGCTAGCTAATTGACATTGAACATTCCCGACGAGTACAAGTCACAAGCTTTCAAGCTAACACAACAAATGCCAAAGTTTGCCGATGACACAACAGTGGTTGGCCTGATCACCGACAACGATGAGACAGCCTATAGGGAGGTCAGAGACCTGGCCATGTGGTGCCAGGACAACAACCTCTCCCTCAACGTGACCAAGACCAAGGGAGATGATTGTGGACTACAGGAAAAGGAGGACCGAACACGCACCCATTCTCATCGACGGGGCTGTAGTGGAGCAGGTTGAGAGCTTCAAGTTTCTTGATGTCCACATCACCAATGAACTATCATTGTCCAAACACACCAAGCCAGTTGTGAAGAGCTGGCTCCCGAGTGGTGCAGTGTTCTAAGGCACTGCATCTGTGCAAGAGGCGTCACTACAGTCCCTGGTTCAAATCCAGGCTGTATCACATTCGGCCGTGATTGGGAGTCCCATAAGGCGGCGCACAATGGGCCCAGCGTCGTCCGGGGTAGGCCGTCATTGTAAATAACAATTTGTTCTTAAAACCTCTTAAGGACCGGACAATTTTCAATTTTCGCCTAAAATGACATAATTGACTGTAACTCAGGACCTGAAGCAAGGATATGCATATTCTTGATACCATTTGAAAGGAAACACTTTGAAGTTTGTGGAAATGTAGGAGTGATATAACACATTAGATCTGGTAAAAGATAATACAAAGAAAAAAATCATGCATTTAAAAATACAAAAAATCGTACCATCATCTTTGAAATGCAAGAGAAGGGCCATAATGTATTATTCCAGCCCAGGCACAATTTAGATTTCGGCCACTAGATGGCTGCAGTGTATTTGCAAAGTTTTAGACTGATCAAATAAACCATTGCATTTCTGTTCAAAACTTTGTATCAAGACTGCCCAAATGTGCGTAATTGGTTTATTAATAACTTTTCAAGTTAATAACTGTACACTCTCCTCAAACAATGGCATGGTATTATTTCACTGTAATAGCTACTGTAAATTGGGCAGTGCAGTTAGATTAACAATAATTTAAGTTTTCTGCCAATATCAGATATGTCTATGTCCTGGGAAATGTTCTTGTTACTTACAACCTCATGCTAATCACATTAGCCTACGTTAGCTCAACCATCCCGAGGGGGACCCACCAATCCTGTAGATTAACTGTCTTGCCCAAATAAAGGTTCAATAAAAATAAAAAGAGGGCACGACAAAGCCTATTCCCCTCAGGGTCCTCAGATCCTCAATTTCCACAGCTGCACCATCGAGAGCATCCTGACTGTTTGCATCACTGCCTGGTATGGCAACTGCTCGGCCTCTGACCGCAAGAGGGTAGTGCATATGGCCCAGTACATGAATGGGGCAAGCTTCCTACATTCCAGGACCTCTATACCAGGCAGTGTCAGAGGAAGGACCTAAAAATTGTCAAAGACTCCAGCCACCCTAGTCATAGACTGTTCTCTCTGCTACCACATGGCAAGCAGTACCGGAGCGCCAAGTCTAGGTCCAAGAGGCTTCTTAACATCTTCTACCCCCAAACCATAAGACTCCTGAACAGCTAATCAAATGGCTACCCCCCGTGATACTGTTATTTTACTGCTGCTCTTTAACTATGTTATTTACATTTTTTACTAAACACTTATTTTTCTTCAAACTGCATTGTTGGTTAAGGGCTTGTAAGTAAGCATTGAACTTACTTTGTTTTAAACCTTTTATTTAATGAGGCACGCCAGTTAAGAACAAATTCTTATTTTCAATGACGGCCTACCAGGGAACAGTGGGTTAACTGCCTTGTTCAGGGGCAAAATGACACATTTTTACATTGGCAGCTCGGGGATTCGATCCAGCAACCTTTTGGTTACTGGCCCAACGCTCTAACCACTAGGCTACCTGCTACCTGCCAGGTCTACAGTGTCTACCTGTTGTGTTCGGCGCATGTGTCAAATACAATTTGATGCTGTAGCAGTTGCTGGCCAGCTCCAGTTAGTCAGCTGATGTACACTATAATTTATAAACCGGTTTCAACTGTAGCTAATTAGATTAATTTGTACACTGTTATCAGCGTTTTGTTCTGAATGTATTCTATATTTGCTACATGTTAAACTTATGAAATACTAAGGTATTCTGTAACGGCCGTCGTCAAAATGAGACCAAGGTGCAGCGGAGGATGTTTTCATCGTGAATGATTTTAATGGACCGAATGAACACTATACAAAAATAAACCAAAAAACGACCAGCAACAGTTCTGTCAGGTTAACAAAACTAAACAGGAAAATATTCACCCACAAAACCCAAAGGAAAAACAGGCTGCCTAAGTATGACTCCCAATCAGCAACAACGATGTACAGCTGTTCCTGATTGGGAGCCATACCCGGCCAAAACAAAGCAATCCCAAACATAGAAAAACAGACATAGAATGCCCACCCAAATCACACCCTGACCAAACCTAAATAGAGACATAAAAAGGATCTCTCAGGTCAGGGCGTGACATATTCTGACAGTGGTTTGATATTTACACTACCGTTCAAAAGGTTATGGTCACTTAGAAATGTCCTTGTTTATCAGCAACCACTAGCAACCATCCAATGGCATGTTGTGTTAGCCTTTTAAAATGATAAACTTGGATTAGCTAATTGATCATTAGAAAACCCTTTTGCAATTGTTAACACAGCTGAAAACTGTTGTTTTAGACTAGTTGAGTATCTGGAGCATCAGCATTTGTGGGTTCGATTACAGGCTCAAAATGGCCAGAAACAAAGCACTTTCTTCTGAAACTCATCAGTCTATTCTTGTTCTGAGAAATGGAGGCTATTCCATGAACATCTCGTACAACACTGTGTACTACTCCCTTCACAGAACAGCACAAACTGGCCCTAACCAGAATAGAAAGAGGAGTGGGAGGCCCCGGTGCATAACTGAGCAAGAGGACAAGTACATTAGAGTGGCTAGTTTGAGAAACAGACGCCTCACAAGTCCTCAACTGGCAGCTTCATTAAATAGTACCCGCAAAACACCAGTCTCAACGTCAACAGTGAAGAGGCGACTCTGGGAGGCTGGCCTTCTAGGCAGAGATACAAAGAAAAGCCATATCTCAGACTGGACAATAAAAATAAAAGATTAAGATGGGCAAAAGAACACAGACACTGGACAGAGGAACTCTGCCTAGAAGGCAAGCCCCCCGACACAAACTATTGCTGCATAAATACTGGAGGCTGAGACAGCAGGGGTCGGGAGACACTGTGGCCCTGTCCGACGATACCCCCGGACAGGGACAAACAGGCAGGATATAACCCCACCCACTTTGCCAAAGCACAGCCCCCACACCACTAAAGGGATATCTTCATCCACCAACTTACCATCCTGAGACAAGGCCGAGTATAGCCCACAAAGATCTCCCCCATGGCACAACCCAAGGGGGGGGCGCCAACCCGGACAGGAAGATCCCGTCAGTGACGCACCCCTCCTAGGAACGGCATGGAAGAGCACCAGTAAGCCAGTGACTCAGCCCCTGTAATAGGGTTTTAGGCAGAGAATCCCAGTGGAGAGAGGGGAACCGGCCTGGCACAGACAGCAAGGGCGGTTCGTTACTCCAGTACCTTTCCGTTCACCTTCACACTCCTGGGCCAGACTACACTCAATCATAGGACCTACTGAAGAGATGAGTCTTCAATAAAGACTTTAAGGTCGAGACCGAGTCTGCGTCTCTCACATGGATAGGACCAAATCGTAAAGATAGGTAGGTAAGCCCATGTAATGCTCTGTAGGTTAGCAGTAAAACCTTGAAATCAGCCCTTGCCTTAACAGGAATCCAGTGTAGAGAGGCTAGCACTGGAGTAATATCATCACATTTTTTGGTTCTAGTCAAGATTCTAGCAGCCGTGTTTAGCACTAACTGAAGTTTATTTTGTGCTTTATCCAGGTAGCTGGAAAGTAGAGCATTGCAGTAGTCTAACCTAGAAGTGACAAAAGCATGGATACATTTTTCTGCATCAATTTTGGACAGAAAATGTCAGATTTTTGCAATGTTACATCGATGGAAAAAAGCTGTCTGAAACAGTCTTGATATGTTCATCAAAAGAGAGATCAGGGTCCAGAGTAATGCCGAGGTCCTTCACAGTTTTATTTGATACGACTGTACAACCATCAAGATTAATTGTCAGATTCAACAGAAGATCTTTTTGTTTCTTGGGACCTAGAAAAAGCATCTCTGTTTTGTCCGAGTTTAAATGTAGAACATTTGCAGCCATCCACATCCTTATGTCTGAAACACAGGCTTCCAGCGAGGGCAATTTTGGGGCTTCACCATGTTTCATCGAAATGTACAGCTGTGTGTCATCCGCATAGCAGTGAAAGTTAACATTATGCTTCCGAATGACATCACCAAGAGGTAAAATATATAGTGAAAACAATAGTGGTCCTAAAACGGAACCTTGAGGAACACCGAAATTTACAGATGATTATTTTATTTTTTTCACCTTTATTTAATAACCAGGTAGGCAAGTTGAGAACAAGTTCTCATTTACAGTTGCGACCTGGCCAAGATAAAGCAATGCAGTTCGACACATACAACAACACAGAGTTACACATGTAGTAAAACAAACATACAGTCAATAATATAGTAGAAAAGTAAGTATATATACAATGTGAGCAAATGAGGTGAGATAAGGGAGGTAAAGGCGAAAAAAGACCATGGTGGCAAAGTAAATACAATATAGCAAGTAAACCACTGGAATGGTAGATTTGTAGTGGAAGAAAGTGCAAAATTGAAATAATGGGGTGCAAAGGAGCAAAATAAATAAATAAAAAAATACAGTAGGGGAAGGGGTAGTTGTTTAGG
Source organism: Salmo trutta (assembly GCF_901001165.1). NCBI lineage: Eukaryota > Metazoa > Chordata > Actinopteri > Salmoniformes > Salmonidae > Salmo > Salmo trutta. The sequence goes on along the minus strand of NC_042985.1, from coordinate 43,048,507 downwards.
CTAAATTATAGATGGGCTATGTACAGGTGCAGTGATCTGTGAGCTGCTCTGACAGCTGGTGCTTAAAGCTAGTGAGGGAGATAAGTGTTTCCAGTTTCAGAGATTTTTGTAGTTCGTTCCAGTGATTTGTCAGAGGACAAACCATCCACAGAGACAAACTGATATCTTTCCGACAGAAAGATCTAAACCAGGCCAAAAATTGTCCGTGTAGACCAATTTGGGTTTCCAATCTCTCCAAAAGAATGTGGTGATCGACGGTATCAACAGCAGCACTAAGGTCTAGGAGCACGAGGACAGATGCAGAGCCTCGGTCTGATGCCATTAAAAGGTCTTTTACCACCTTCACAAGTGCAGTCTCAGTGCTATGATGGGGTCTAAAACCAGACTGAAGTGTTTTGTATACATTGTTTGTCTTCAGGAAAGCAGTGAGTTGCTGCGCAACAGCTTTTTAATTTTTTTGAGGGGAATGGGAGATTTGATATAGGCCGATAGTTTTTTAAATATTTTCTGGGTCAAGGTTTGGCTTTTTCAAGAGAGGTTATTACTGCCAATTTTAGTGAGTTTGGTACACATCCGGTGGATAGAGAGATGTTTATAATGTTCAACATAGGACGGCCAAGCACAGGAAGCAGCTCTTTCAGTGTGTCAAGAGATATGGCACTAAAACACTTGAGTGTCTCTCTTGATCCTATGTCCTTGCAGAGTTGTGCAGACTCAGGACAACTGAGCTTTGGAGGAATACGCAGATTGAAAGAGGAGTCCGTAATTTGCTTTCTAATGATCATGATCTTTTCCTCAAAGAAGTTCATGAATTTATCACTGCTGAAGTGAAAACCATCCTCTCTTGGGGAATGCTGCTTTTCAGTTAGCTTTGCGACAGTATCAAAAATACATTTTGGATTGTTCTTATTTTCCTCAATTAAGTTGGAAAAATAGGATGATCGAGCAGCAGTGAGGGCTCTTCGATACTGCACGGTACTGTCTTTCCAAGCTAGTCGGAAGACTTCCAGTTTGGTGTGGCGCCATTTCCATTCCAATTTTCTGGAAGCTTGCTTCAGAGCTCGGGTATTTACTGTATACCAGGGAGCTAGTTTCTTATGACAAATGTTTTTTGTTTTAGGGTTGCGACTGCATCTAGGGTATTGCGCAAGGTTAAATTGAGTTCCTCAGTTAGGTGGTTAACTGATTTTTGTACTCTGATGTCCTTGGGTAGGCGGAGGGAGTCTGGAAGGGCATCTAGGAAACTTTGAGTTGTCCGAGAATTTATAGCACGACTTTTGATGATCCTTGGTTGGGGTCTGAGTAGATTATAATCCTGGTCCGATAGTCCAGGATTAAGAGGAAACACATTAAGATCCACAACATTTATTCCATGGGACAAAACTAGGTCCAGAGTATGACTGTGGCAGTGAGTAGGTCTGGAGACATGTTGGACAAAACCCACTGAGTCGATGATGGCTCCGAAAGACTTTTGGAGTGGATCTGTGGACTTTTCCATGTGAATATTAGTCACCAAAAATTTGAATATTATCTGCCATGACTACAAGGTCCGATAGGAATTCAGGGAACTCAGTGAGGAACGCTGTATATGGCCCAGGAGGCCTGTAAACAGTCGCTATAAAAAGTGATTGAGTAGGCTGCATAGATTTCATGACTAGAAGCTCAAAAGACGAAAACTGAGGGTTTTTTTTGTAAATTGAAATTTGCTGTCATAAATGTTAGCAACACCTCCGCCTTTGCGGGATGCGCTGGGGATATGGTTACTAGTGTAACCAGGAGGTGAGGCCTCATTTAACACTGTAAATTCATCAGGCTTAAGCCATGTTTCAGTCAGGCCAATCACATCAAGATTATGATCAGTGATTAGTTCATTGACTGTAACTGCCTTGGAAGTGAGGGATCTATAACATTAAGTAGCCCTATTTTGAGATGTGAGGTATCACAATCTCTTTCAATAATGGCAGGAATGGAGGAGGTCTTTATTCCAGTGAGATTGCTAAGGCGAACACCGCCATGTTTAGTTTTGCCCAACCTAGGTCGAGGCACAGACACGGTCTCAATGGGGTTAGCTGAGCTGACTTCACTGACTGTGCTAGTGGCAGACTCCACTAAGCTGGCAGGCTGGCTACCAGCCTGCTGCCTGGCCTGCACCCTATCTCATTGTGGAGCTTGGGGAGTTAGAGCCCTGTCTATGTTCGAAGATAAGATGAGAGCACCCTTCCAGCTAGGATGGAGTCCGTCACTCCTCAACAGGCCAGGCTTGGTTCTGTTTGTGGGTGAGTCCCAGAAAGAGGGCCAATTATCTACAAATTCTATCTTTTGGGAGGGGCAGAAAACAGTTTTCAACCAGCGATTGAGTTGTGAGACTCTGCTTTAGAGCTCATCACTCCCCCTAACTGGGAGGGGGCCAGAGACAATTACTCGATGCCGACACATCTTTCTAGCTGATTTACACGCTGAAGCTATGTTGCGCTTGGTGACCTCTGACTGTTTCATCCTAACATCGTTGGTGCCGACGTGGATAACAATGACTAGGGTTTTCAATTTGTCAGAGCTAATGGTGGGAGGCTTCCCTTGCCTAACGATTGCGTCTGAAGCTGGGCTTGCAGCACAGCTATCCTCGTCGTAAGGCGATCGTTCTCCTGTATATTATGAGTACAGCGACTGCAATTAGAAGGCATCATGTTAATGTTACTATTTAGCTTCGGCTGGTGGAGGTCCTGACGAACCACGTCCAGATAAAGCGTCCGGAGTGAAAAAGTTGAATGAAAATAAAGTTGAGTGAGGGAAAAACTAAAAATATAAACGGTAATTAAAAAGTAAAAACCGTAAAGTTGTCAGGTAGCAAAGTAAGGTTAGCAACAAAACGCACAGCAGCACGTAAACAAGTCTACAAGTTGTGACCGGAAATGACATGATCAAGCTCCGTACCGCGTGTGCCTCTCAAATTGTAACAATGCAGAGGGCTCCATATAGGCATGATTGGTTGACGGTAGGAGGGGGTGGTACGTCCTGTATAAACACAAACTCACTTCCTTGACAACTTCACAATAGCTCTGCTCCGCTAAGGTCAAGAAGTATGAAAGCCCTGATGTCTGTGGAGGCTGTGCTGACCGACTGACAATACAGAATCTTTAAATCCTGCTGGAGAATGAGGCCAGCAGATCAATCGAATTACTAAAATAACGAGTCACTCAGAAAAACAAATGTGACTCAACTGTGACCAACTGATGCATATCTGTATTCCCAGTCATGTGAAATCATAGATTAGAACCTATTTATTTCAATTGGCTGATTTCCTTATATGAACTGTAACTCAGTAAAATCTTTGAAATTGTTGCATTTATCTTTTTGTTCAGTTTATATTGAAAACAAGTTGAATAGCTGGAAGAAAGTTGAACATTTGTAACTAAAACGCTTTGTGCATACCTAAGACATTCCACGTACTATACACAGTAGTGGAAAAAGTATCCAAATGCCATACTTGAGTCAAATTAAAGATACCTTAATATAAAATTACTCAAGTAAAAGTGAGTCACCCAGTAAAATACTACTTGAGTAAAAGTCAAAGTATTTGGTTTTAAATATACTTAAGTACCAAAAGTAAATATAATTGCTAAAATATACTTAAGTATCAAAAGTAAAAGTATAAATAATTTCAAATCCCTTATATTAAGCAAACCAGACGGCACCATTAAAAAAATAAAAATAAATGTACGGCCACACTCCAACACTCAGACATCATTTACAAAATGAAGCATTTGTGCTTATTGAGTCCGTCAGATCAGAGGCAGTATATCAAGGCACAAGGTGAGACCCAAATGCAGACACAGGAGGCAGATGATTGGGGTCTTACAATGTTTATTAATCCAATGAGGTAGGCAAGAAAATGGTCATGGACAGGCAAAAACCAGTTTAGAGTCCAGGAGGTACAGACAGGCTCGTGGTCAAGGCAGGCAGAATGGTCAGGCAGGCGGGTACAATGTTCAGAAACAGGCAAGGGTCAAAACCGGGAGAACTAGGAAAAAGGAAAAAGCAGGAGAACGGAAAAACTGCTGGTTGACTTGGAAACATGACAAACTGGCACAGAGAGACAGGGATAAATACACTGGGGAAAACAAGCGACACCTGGAGGGGGTGGAGACAATAACGAGGACAGGTGAAATTGATCAGGGTGTGACACAGTAGGGATGATCAGGGATGTTCTCTTGATAAGTGCGTGCATTGGACTATTTTCCAGTCCTGCTAAGGAGCATTCAAAATGTAACAAGTACTTTTGGGTGTCAGGGAAAATGTATGGAGTAAAAAGTACATTATTTTCTTTAGGAATGCAGTAAAGGTAGTCAAAAATATAAATAGTAAAGTACAGATACCCCAAAAAACTTACTTAAGTAGTACTTTAAAGTATTTTTACTTAAGTACTTTACACCACTGACTATACATCAATAAAAGTTAATGGCATCTATGCACAACAACAATAATGCCCAATCTGCATGTTCTTTGTAGTCTTGTGAAACGTTTTAATGTTTCTGTTGTGATGCAAGAGCTTGATGCTCTAGTAGATATGGTATGGATGTTATGACTAACAGATATGGGGTAATATCCTCTATAAAACCTCAGCTACCGCCTTCCTACTTCACTGGCTCAACTTTGTCACAAAATATTACTCAGAATGGACTTTTTATTATGTAAGTCACTAAGTATAGTTTTTATACTGACAGTGAGTAAAAAGAGTTGATGCTTGCAATTTGGCAACTTTGAATTGCCCCATGAATGTAATTATTTGCATTTTTTTTTTATTTGCATGTTTTTTTGCATTTACAGTGTACAGGGTAAACCATTCCTGGATAGTTACTTGCCTATTAACCTTTTCTCATGGTAAGTGCATTTACACCGTTATATTTCCTTCATGTTACAGTAGGCTACTTGTTAAAGTAGATGTTTTATCTGGAAGCTATAATCATAATGCTGAGTAATGTTGTGCATTGCATTTAAGCCTGACATATATTGACACAAAACAGTGGTGTTTGGTGTTGGAAAGTGTTTTTTTTCTTCTCCAAAGTAAGGATACTAATTAGTCTAATTTCCATTTGCACTTAATATAGCATTTGTTTTACTGAAATACTTACATTGCAGTTATGATGTCTTGTTATACGGAAGAACACTCTGAGAGGCGCCAACTTCATGGTAAATACTTTTCAAATACTACATTCTAAATATTTATTGCTCTGGGTCCGGTTTCCCCGATAGCGATGGAACTCAGGCTTACAAGTGTTTTAACGATGTATCTTTCCTACGACCGCCGAAGATGTAACATGCGTATTTGAAAACACCATGCAGAGAGAACGGTTGCTTAGTGCATTGTCGGATCATGTGTTGATACTGATAGGATCGAAAGAAAGGGAGCGCTGCTGTCAGCTTCATCCATTCACATCTTACCTTAACATACTTATTTCACGACACTGACGACGGATCAGCTCCTAAAGAGATATTACCGCCTACCTCTGCAAATATTGAGGCGGCTTTTTCTAATGCTTACCTAATAAAAAATGCATTAAATCACTGATTTGGCACATTGCGCACGTTAGGCTACATATCATGAAATACACTGAACAAAAATATAAATGCAACATGTAGTGTTTGTTCCATGAGTTGAAATAAAAATTCCCCGAAATGTTCCATACACACAGAAAGGGGGGTGTTGAGCAGTATTTCTGTCTTTAAAAAAGCCCTTTTGTGGGGAAAAAATAATTATTTCTGATTGGCTGGGTTAATTCATTTATTTCAATTGACTGATTTTCTTATGAACTGTAACTCAGTAAAATATTGGAAATTGTTGCATGTTGCATTTATATTTTTGTTCAGTATTGTCACGTCCTGACCAGTAATAGAGGTTATTTGTTATTGTTAGTTGTAGGGTGTTTGATTTAGTATTCCGGGTTTTGGGAACTGTTCTATGTTTATGTATTTCTATGTTCAGTCTAGTTATTTGTATTTCTATGTTTAGTTGATTGAGGGTTCTATAAATAGGTATGTGTTTGTTTTAGTATTTGTGGGAGATTGTGCTGTGTATAGCTTTGTTGCCTTACCGGCCTGTTATTAGTCGTTGTGTGTTTTTTTTTTGTGTACGTATTTATTTTGGTTTACCGTCTTTGTTCCGTTTAAATAAAAGAAGATGAGTGCACATTTCCCCGCTGCGTCTTGGTCCACTTTACCCGACGACAACCGTGACAGAATCTCCCACCAACCAAGGACCAAGCAGCGGGGTAAGGAGCAACGGATAAATTATATGGACTATCAGGGGAATTGGACATGAGAGGAAATTCTGGACGGGGCTGGACCTTGGTATCAGGCTGGGGAATACCGTCGCCCACTGGAGGAGATAGAGGCAGCCAAGGCGGAGCGGCGCCGGTATGAGGCATTGTATGCGCCGAAGGGGAAGCACGAGAGGCACCCCCAATAATTTGTTGGGGGGGGCACACGGGTAGTTTGGCTGGGCCAGGCAGTAGACCTAAGCCAGCTCCCCGTGCTTTTTTTGGGAAGCAGGTGGAGAAGAGAGCGCCGGAGTATGCGGAAGTGCGCACGATCTCGCCCATACGTACGCACAGTCCGGTGTGAGTGATCCCAGCCCCTCGCAAGTGCCGTGCTAGAGTGGGCATCCAGCCTGGAAGGAGGATGGCTGCGCAGCGCATCTGGTCACCGGTGCGCCTCCTAGGTCCAGGCTACCCTACGCCCACTCTACGCACGGCAACCATCAGGCCCCTGCACAGCCCAGTTCGCCCTGTGCCAGCACTTTGCTTGTGCAGGGCTACTAGTTCCATCCAGCCAGGACGGGTTGTGCAGGAGGTGCGATCGAGACCGCCAGTGCGTCTCCACGGCCCAGTATATCCAGTACCAGCACCACGCACTAGGCTTCCAGTGCATCAGCCCAGTCCAGTATGTCCTGTTCCCGCTCCTCGCACTAGCCTTGAAGTGCGTGTCTCCAGTCTGATACCTCCAGCCCCACGCATCAGGCTTCCAGTGCATCAGCCCAGTCCCGAGCTTCCGACGACAGTGCCTCGTCCCGAGCTTCCAACGACAGTGCCTCGTCCAGAGTGTCCGGCGACAGTGCCTCGTCCAGAGTGTCCGGCGACAGTGCCTCGTCCAGAGTGTCCGGCGACAGTGCCTCGTCCAGAACTTCCGGCCACAGTGCCTCGTCCAGAACTTCTGGCGACAGTGCCTCGTCCGGAACTTCCGGCAACAGTGCCTCGTCCGGAACCAGGAGAGACGGCCCACTGTCCGGAACCAGGAGAGACGGCCCACTGTCCGGAACCAGGAGAGACGGCCCACTGTCCGGAACCAGGAGAGACGGCCCACTGTCCGGAACCAGGAGAGACGGCCCTACGGTCCGGAGCTCCCAGAGTCGCCCTACGGTCCGGAGCTCCCAGAGTCGCCCTACGGTCCGGAGCTCCCAGAGTCGCCCTATGGTCCGGAGCTCCCAGAGTCGCCCTACGGTCCGGGGTCGACGGAGAGGGACATCGCTGTAGAGATGTTATGGGAGCGGAGTGAGCCAGGGGTGGAGCGGGGTCTGCGTCCATCTCCTGAGCCACCTCCTGAGGGGGGAGTATTTGGGGAAAGAGGGGGTGTTGCAGGAGCACCGTCGTTGACGGTGGCCACCCTCCCTTCCATGTAGTTTTGGGATTTATTTTGTTTTGGGGGTTATTTTTGGTTATTTGTGTGAGGTACGTCCTGACCAGTAATAGGGGTTATTTGTTATTGTAGTTTGGTCAGGATGTGGCAGGGGGTGTTTGTTTTATGTGGTTCGGGCTATGTATTTAGGTAGAGGGGTGTTTGGTTTATGTGGTCCAGGGTTTGTTAGTCTATGTTCTATGCTAGTGTATTTCTATGTTCTGTCTAGTCGATTAGTTAATTGGGGTTGGACCTTCAATTGGAGGCAGCTGGTTATCGTTGCCTCTGATTGAAGGTCCTATAGTTAGGAGTTTGTTTGTCATGGGATTTTGTGGGAGATTGTTGCTGTGTATAGCTTTGTGCCTTACCGGCCTGTTCTTTGTCGTCGTGTTTTTGTGTATACATGTTTGTTTTTGGTTTTCCTTCTTTGTCCTTAAATAAAAGAAGGATGAGTATACATTTTCCCGCTGCGTTTTGGTCTACACCCTACGACACATTATTTAACATGTATTTCAAGATCCAGATAAGAGGGTCCTGCACAGCTGTATTTGAAAACATTTCCCAAAACTCAGCATGGTACTAGGAAAAGGGCTTTTAACAGCTCCTGGTATAAGGACAATTCATGGCTTGAATATTCTGTAAGTCAAGATCTGACTTATTGTTTCGCCTGTAGGCATTTTTCTCTGCCCAATACAGCTGAATCTGCCTTCACATCAGTCAGGTTTTTGTAACTGGAAAAAGGCGCTGTTTAAAGATTCTGGGTTTGAGCTCCATTCGAAGCCAGAGCATCATATCAATGCTATGTATGCTTGGAATCAGCATAAAATGGCTATTGAAAGCAACTCATCAATGTTAGATGTCATAAATAAGGACCGGAAAAAGAAAGTGGAGGAAAACTGTACTTACATTAAAACAATTGCAGATGTGCTCCTATTAACTGGCACCCAAAATATAGCACAGAGAGGTCATCGAATCTGATGACCCTCACAACAAGGGTAATTTTTTGACAATCTTAGAAGAAATAGCAAAGCATGACCCTCTCAAAGACAAAAGGATGAATGCATGTGGCAATGCTAAGTACACAAACCACCAAATCCAGAACAAAGTTCTTGAGGGCTTAGCTGAGGTGGTACAAAGTTAAATAATAGTAGTAAAAGAAAGTGACGTTTTTTGTGTAATTGCAGATGAAACCAAAAATGTAAAGAAAAAATAACAAATGTCTTTAGTTGTGAGGTACTATTACAATGGGGCCATCCACGAAAGCTTAGATGCAGCAGGTCTCACAAAAATGATAATTGATTGCCTTGAAAACATGGTCAGGACTCCAGAAATAATCTTGTGGGGCAAGGCTATGATGGTGCATCCGTCATGAGCGGAAAGCATTCTGGTGTGTCTGCACGGATTAAAAAGAGTGCAAGATTAGCATTTTATGTGCACTGTAATGCGCATTGTTTGAATTTGGTTCTTGTCGATGCTGTAAAATCAGTGCCTGAGGCAGTTCACGTTTTTGCTCTCCTGCAGAAGCTTTATAACTTTGTATCTGGCTCGTATGTTCATCTCAAGTGGCTTGCAGTTCAGAAAGAGCTGTGTCCACAGCAGCAGCCCAGGGAACTGCAGAGACTTACGGATGTAAGGTGGACATGCAGATACATGGCATGCCGTAATCTGAGGGACAGGCTTCCAGCAGTTCTGAGAGTGCTACAGTGCTACACTTGAAAATAGTGGTAACAGATCAGTGGAGGCAAGGGGCCTTCTTTCTCAGATAGATTTACATTTCATAGGGCTTTTGGTTACCTTTTATAAAGTGCTTGGTGATGCCAAATGTCTTTCTGACATGCTCCAATCAAGCTCTCTTGGCCTAGCAAGGGCTGTGGATCTAGTACGTGCCCTTACAGACACATTACAGGACTACAGAAGTGAGGGTTACTTTGGAGAACTATGGAAAGAGGTTGAAGAGATGGCAGAGCACTGCAAAATAAGTGTACAAACAGTGTGTAACTGACAGCCTAAAACAAGCTTAAGATTTCAAAGTGGAAGGGACAGACCGTCTACTCTCCTTGACTTTGTTGTGTTTCTATAACCTTATAAAGACATCTTCCATGAGCTATTTCTGTTGTTACACCAGTCTGCAGTGCTTCTTGCGAGAGAAGCTTCTCAGCTTTAAAACTGATTTAAACCCACCTTAGGACAACAATGGTTGATGACAGGTTAAGTCATCTCGGAATTCTCAGTGTTGAGTCAAGGAGGGCACACTCCTTCAACATTAATGAGTTTGTGAAACATTTTGCCAGTTCTCACCAGAACCGCAGAATTATGCTGTTTTAAATCTACCTAGGATAATTTGGCACTTAGTAGGTCCCTCTGGTCATGATTAAAACCTGCACTGTGTACAAGCTAGCACACTTACATTCTAAAATGATAAATATAAAGTGTATCATGTCACACAGATTTAATTTGTTCTTGATTAGACCAATTTGAAATCTTTTATTTGCTATTAGTTAACATAATATATATGAGCATAATTATGATACGGTACATTTGTAATATTTTTTCTAGTTTCTGCTTGATATCTGGTATGTCAAATTGCAGTGTGTTTTTTTTTGTAAATGTACTTTTTTGAAAATAAACTATGCAATTTATGTAACACACAAATGCTATCTTATCTCCTTGGTGCTTGAGCTTTATTTTCCTAAAATATAGATCCAGATTATATATTCATGAAAACAGGGTGACCCAAGTCTCTCCAGTATGTGAGCACAGTACACAGTGTGTGTGTGTATATGTGTGTGTGTGTGTGTGAGAGAGCGAGAAAGAAATTTAGCCGCAGTTCCGAGGTTGAGACACTGACTATTCATAGTATGTCAAAGAAATCTAGTGAAGTAACCCTTTTGGACCACACTATCTGCCAAATTGAAGATCTCCGTGTTAAGTGAATTATCACTTCTACCTCTAATCAGCAATCATTGGATTCATTCATGGTCCTTAGATGCCAGGTTAGGGTTACACACACATTTTCTGTTATGGTCTATGGACCCCCTGAATTAGCCTTGGCCACCCCCTGGCTACCCCATGTATAAAACTCTAGTTCTGCCACTGACCACACTGCCAAGTCTCATCATAGCCATTGATCAGGCCTACCACCGTCATGTCGTTAGCAAACTTGATGATGGTGTTGAGTGAACAGGGAGTACAGGAAGGGACTAAGCACAACCCCCCCGTGTTGCGGGTCAACGTGGCAGAGGTGATGTTGCCTACCCTCAGGAAGTCCAGGATCCAGTTGCAGAGGGAGGTGTTCAGTCCCAGGGTTCTAAGCTTGGTGATGAGCTTGGAGGGGACAATGGTTTTGAACGCTGAGCTGTAGTCAATGAACAGCATTCTCACATAGGTATTCTTTTCATCAGTGTGGAGTGCAATTGAGATTGCATCGTCTATGGATCTGTTGGGGCGGTATGAACATTGGAGTGGGTCAAGGGTGTCTGGGATGATGGAGTTGAAGTGTGCCTTAACCAGCCTTTCAAATAACTTCATGATTACAGATATCAGTGCTACAGGGCAGTAGTCATTGTGCCATGAAGCCTTAGAGTTATTGGGAACAGGAATGATGGTAGTCGTCTTAAAATGTGTGGACAGTAAAAGGCCACTCTAAAATGTGCAGTTTTTGCACATTGCCACAAGTTGAGGGAGCGTGCAATTGGCATGCTGACTGCAATAATGTCCACCAGAGCTCTGCCATAAGCCACCTCCAATGTCGTTTTAGAGAGTTTGGCAATACGTCCAACCGGCCTCACAACTGCAAACCATGTGAAATCATGCCATTCCAGGATCTTCACATCTGGCTTCTTCACCTGCGGGATCGTCTGAGACCAGTCACCTGGACTGCTGATAAAACTGTGGGTTTGCACAACCGAAGAATTTCTGCACAAACTGTCAGAAACCATCTCAGGGACGCTCATCTGCATGCTCGCCGTCCTCACCAGGGTCTTGACCTGACTGCAGTTCGGTGTCGTAACCGACTTCAGTGGGAAAATGCTCACCTTGATGGCCACTGACACACTGTGCTCTTCACGGATTTATTCCGGTTTCAACTGTACCGGGCAGATGTCAGACAGCGTATATGAAATTGTGTGGGTGAGCGGTTTGCTGATGTCAACGTGCGACCCATGGTGGCGATGGTGTTATGGTATGGGCAGACAACGAAGCAATTTGAATGCACAGAGAGACGGTGACTAGATCCTGATGCCCATTGCCGTGCCATTCATCCGCCGCCATCACCTCATGTTTCAGCATGATAATGCATGGCCCCATGTCTCAAGGATCTGTGCACAATTCCTGGTAGCTGTAAATGTCTCATTTCTTTCATGGCCTGCAAACTCACCAGACATGTCACCCATTGAGCATGTTTGGGATGGTCTGGATCGACGTGTACGACAACGTGTTCCAGTTCCCGCCGATATCCAGCAACTTCGCACAGCTATTGAAGAGGAGTGGGACAACAATCCACAGGCCACAATCAACAGCCTGATGGAAGGAGATCATGCTCCATGAGGCAAATTGTGGTCACAAGCCCCTACATTTTTAAGGTATCTGTGACCAAAAGATGCATATCTGTATTCCCAGTCATGTGAAATCTATAGGTTAGGGCTGAATTCATTTATTTGAATTCACCGATTTCATTATATGAACTGTATCTCAGTAAAATCGTTGACATTGTTGCATGTTGCGTTGATATTTTAGTTCAGTGTACTTAACTTATTCATCTGTACATAAAGATGAATACGGAAACATACATATGTGTGATAGGGTTGGCATGACATCCAGGGAACTCTTACCACTCTTAGTACACTACATTTGACTAGGGCCCATAGAGCTAGTAGTATGCTATGTACGAAATAGGGTCCTATATGGCACTCCCCACTGGATAAAACTGGTTGAATCAACGTTGTTTCCATGTCATTTCAACAACAAAAAATCTATATGATGACATTGAATCAACATGGAAAACTCTTTGGATTGCAAAAAGTAATCAACATAAGGGAATTTCATATTTATTTCACCCAACTTTTAACCTAAATCCAGTAACATGGTGACATTTTTGTTGATTTTATATTATATATAATTCACACTAGTTGACAACTCAACCAAATGTAAATCAAAAATAGACGTAAATCGTAAATTTAAGATGTTTCTGTTCCAATTCTATATGTCCAGAGTTAACTGTAAAGAGGAAAGACCTGAAGCGATGTGACAATGATAACCGCGTATGCGTCACTGATGATAGTGACTGTGTCCCCAGAACTCATGTGTCTCATGGTAGGAAGTTGACTCTTTCACCTTCATGATATCAGATTGTTTAACTAGTTACTTAACTAGTACTTTTACTAGAACTAGTACATTTATTAGTACTGTTACTACTACTTTGAGAGAGAGTACATTTGCTGAGACTAAAAGTAATGTACAGTGCCTTCGGAAAGTATTCAGACCCCTTGACTTTTCACATATTTTGTTACGTGACAGCCTTATTCTAAAATGTATTAAATAAAAGATTTCCTCAGCAAGATGTTTCTACAACTTGAATGGAGTCCACCTGTTGTAAATTAAATTGATTGGACATGATCTGTCCAATCATATAAGGCCCCACAGTTGACAGTGCATATCAGAGCAAAAACCAAGCCATGAGGTCAAAGGAATTGTCCGTAGAGCTCCGAGACAGGATTGTGTCGAGGCACAGATCTGGGGAAGGGTACCATAAATGTTCTGCAGTATTGAAGGTCTCCAACAACACAGTGGCCTCAATCCTTCTTAAATGGAAGAAGTTTGGAACCACCAAGACTCTTCCTAGAGCTGAGCAAATCAGAGGAGAAGGACTTTGGTCAGGGAGGTGACCAAGAACCCGGTGGTCACTCTGACAGAGCTCCAGAGTTCCTCTGTTGAGATGGAAGAACCTTCCAGAAGGACAACCATCTCTGCAGCACTCTACCAATCAGGCGTTTATGGTAGAGTGGCCAGACAGAAGCCGCTCCTCAGTAAAAGGCACAGGACAAGATTCTCTGGTCTGATGAAACCAAGATTGAACTATTTGGCCTAAATGCCAAGTGTCACGTCTCGAGGAAACCTGGCACCATCCCTATAGTGAAGCATGGGGGTGGCAGCATCATGCTGTGGGAATGTTTTTCAGCGGCAGGGACTGGGAGACTAGTCAGGGTCGAGGGAAAGATGAACAGAGCAAAGTACAGCGAGATCCTTGATGAAAACCTGCTCCAGAGTGCTCAGGACCTCAGACTGGGGTGAAGGTTCACCTTCCAATAAGACAACGACCCTAACCACACAGCCAAGACAACGCAGGAGTGGCTTCGGGACAAGTCTCTGAGTGTCCCATCCAGAGCCCGGACTTGAACCTGATCGATCAACTCTGGAGAGAGCTGAAAATAGCTGTGCAGCAACGCTCCCCATCCAACCTGACAGAGCTTGAGAGGATCTGCAGAGAAAAATGGGAGAAACTCCCCAAATACAGGTGTTCTAAGCTTGTAGCGTCATACCCAAGAAGACTCTAGGCTGTAATCGCTGCCAAAGTTGCTTCAACAAAGTACTGAGTAAAGGGTCTGAATACTTAAGTAAATGTGATAGAGTTTTTTTATTTTTAATAAATTAACAACAAAAAAATTCTACTGTTTTTACTTTGTAATTATGGGGTATTATGTGTAGATTGATGAGGGAAAAAAGCAATTGAATCAATTTTAGAGTAAGGCTGTAACCTAACAAAATGTGGAAAAGTCAACAATAAGTCTGAATACTTTCCGAAGGTACCGTATCTACTTATAGCAAAATATTCTCTCATGACTCTGGTTTCCTCTATCATATGTTTTATGCATTTCTGACTTGATGTCAAATCTTCAAATAATTCTAGTACTCCAATGCCTTTTCGTTTCTCCATTTGCCTCCATTTTCAGAAAGGGTGAATATATCATGCTTTTTTCTACTCACTGACTATGCTCTGACTCCGTATCCTCAATGCCTTTGGAGTCAGCAATATAACGTCAATGCAGAAAGCATGCACTCTCTCATTTTCAGTCAGTAAGTACATCTTAAATATTGCACCTTTATACTTTATTGAGACATACATTTTTAGATCAAGCGTAATCAATGTTATATCAATTGACTTTGCACCTATGTTGAATTGCTCCATCACCTGGGTGTCCTTTTATGCTCCGTTTCTGCTGGACAAAATACTGTACATCAGAAACAATGCTTACCGTGACAGCATTGACATTTAAAATTGTCTTATTTATTATTAATATTAATTTCAGGACCACTCCGATTTATTCTTGTATGGGAATCTTCAACCTTGGTGGACGAATGAATGTAACTTTAAAAATGAAGAACAACATGAACGGAATGGAGTCGTGGTCAGAGCCCTACGAAGTGGCAGTACTGGAAGCAAGTAATAACCCTTTAATTGCTCATTTTAGCACATCATTTGAGATGAGGGACACCTTTTCATGTGTTGTTTATTTCAATTATTAACAGGTGTCTTGTTGAATCTTGAATCGATAAATGCATTTATAAATTGGTTTATACATTTATGGAATATATTTTTAAAAAATGTTTTATTTATTAGGATCACCATTACTCTTCCTGGGGTCCAAACAGTGTTAAAACAGTTACACCACAACAAAATACACCAACAGCCTACATCA
Organism: Salmo trutta; assembly: GCF_901001165.1. NCBI lineage: Eukaryota > Metazoa > Chordata > Actinopteri > Salmoniformes > Salmonidae > Salmo > Salmo trutta. Next base: position 43,033,145 of record NC_042985.1, on the reverse strand, counting down.
TAAGTAAAACAATACATCATACATTACATTATTGCTCTAATATTACAAATGTACTACATAAAATCCACAATACCAAAACATTCCAGTGTGTGCGTGTGTGTGCGTTTGTGTATTTGTGTCTCCTCACAGTCCGCATTGTGCCTTGAGGTGTTGTTTTATCTGTTATTTAAATCTGATTTTACTGCTTGCTTGAGTTACTTGATGTGGAAGAGTTCCATGTAGTCATGGCTTTCTCAGAGTCTGTTCTGGACTTGGGGACTGTAAAGAGACCCCTCGTGGCATGTCTTGTGGGGTATGTACAGTATGGGTGTCTGAGCTGTGTGTTAGCTGCTTGAACAGACAGTTCGGTGTTTTCAACACGTCAGTACCTCTTACAAAGACAAGTAGTGATGCAGTCAATCTACTTTGAGCGAGGAGAGATTGGCGTGCGTATGTGCTTGATATTAGCCCTCTGTGTACATTTAAGGGCCAGCCATTCTGCTCTGTTCTGGGCCAACTTTAATTTGCCTATGTCTTTCTTTGCAGCACTTTCAGGTGTGATAAAACGAAAACCTGTAGACCTGTAGGCTTTAAAATTGTTTATATGTATTTAGGACTAGCTTATTACTTTCCACCCATTCTAAAACAAACTGCAGCTCTTTGTTAAGTATAGCAGTGACTTCACTTGCTGTTGTAGCTGCCGTATATAATGGTGAGTCATCAGTTACACAGGCTTTGTGTGTGTGTGTGTGTGTGTGTGTGTGTGTGTGTGTGTGTGTGTGTGTGTGTGTCTCCTCATAGTCTGCGATGTGCTGTGAGGTGTTGTTTTTTTCTGTTCTTTACTATGATTGTGAGGAATGTGGGGACAGTAAGAGGGGATGTGAATTTGGCCTTTCATTTAGTTCTCTTTTTGCTAAATGGAACAGTAAAAGCATCTTGTCCTACCATCACATCAGTCAATGGCTCTGACAACTCACTGGAGGTGACATGGGGGATCAGCAAGTTGCACACTAGATGTCGAGTCCGTTACCGAATGGCCACCACTGACAAATGGACTGAGGTATTGACTTCATTCTCTTCTGCTTTCACCTCACTATCCAGAAATCTTCAAGTCTCTGACAGTGCACATGTTGTTATATGATGCATATTTTAATCCAATGTTACATTTATTTGGGTAGTTAAAGCCTGAACCCAGACTACGTCCAAAATAGCACCCTATTCCCTATAGGGTGCACTTCTTTAACCAGGGCCCATAGGGCTCTTTTCAAAAGAAGTGCACAATGTAGGGAATAGGGTGCCTTTTGGGACAGAGACACAGTGGTATACTGCCATCTCTCACACCAGATCCCAGCCTATGTTCTTGTGGCAAACGCTGAAAAAGCAGTCTACACGATTGAAGGCCTCAAGCCTTTCAGCAGCTACACCATTGCCGTTTCCTGTATTTTGTCATTTGGTCACTGGAGTGACTGGAGCATGGAGACAACTGGGACAACACAGGAGAGTGGTAATAAAATGAATGATATATCCAAGTCATTCCTTACACATGCTTCAACATTTCGAAACCTTACTGAGACTGTCAACTACCCTGGATAGCTACATCATGGGAAATAGACTTTATGGAATCAGCAAGTATGTTAGTTCAGTGGTGTGTGACAAAGCTACATTTGAAAACAACATATGGATGCCAGAATAAGATGTGTGCACAAGGGTTCCTGATACTGCCACATCATGCTAGGTCTTATTTTTGTGTTTTCACAGCACCCTCTAGACCGCCAGATATCTGTTATCATATGGAGATGGTGAACAAACAAGGACCTCATCACCTTATGCTTATGTGGAAGGTAATTTGAGTTTAAAACATTGCTCTTCGGTTTATCCTCTACTTTTAGCTTGCTGTCGAAATCTATACTCAAGATTTGATAAAGTCAGCATCTAATCCGATCTGAGGCCTTATCTGATTGACCTTTCAGTCATGTACAGTTGAAGTCGGAAGTTTACATATACCTTAGCCAAATACATTTAAACTCAGTTTTCACAATTCCTGACATTTAATCCTAGTAAAAATTCTGTATGTAAACTTCCGACTTCAACTGTATGTATAGTGGGGTCCGAAATGATAGACACCCTTGATAATGATGAGCAAAAACTGTAGGTTTGCTGTGTTAAGGTTTATATGTATGTATGTACGTGTACGTACGTACGTACGTATGTATGTATAGTGTACCAGTCAAAAGTTTGGATACACCTAGTCCTTCAAGGGATTTTCTTTATTTTTACTATTTTCCACATTGTAGAATAATAGTGCAGACATCAAAACTATGAAATAGCACATATGGAATCATGTAGTAACCAAAAGAGTGTTGAACAAATCAAAATATGTATTATATTTTAGATTCTTCAAAGTAGCCACCCTTTGCCTTGATGACAGCTTTGCACACTTGGCATTCTCTCAACCAGCTTCACGAGGAATGCTTTTCCAACAGTCTTAAAAGGAGTTCCCACATTTGCTGAGCACTTGTTGGCTGCTTTTTCTTCACTCTGCAGTCCAACTCATCCAAACCATCTCACTTGGGTTGAGGTCGGGTGATTGTGGAGGCCAGGTCCTCTGATGCAGCACCATCACTCTCTTTCTTGGTCAAATAGCCCTTACATAGCCTGGAGGTGTGTTTTGAGTCATTGTCCTGTTGAAAAACAAATGATAGTCCCATTAAGCGCAAACCAGATGGGATGGCGTATCGCTGCAGAATGATGTGGTAGCCATGCTGGTTAAGTGTGCCTTGAATTCTAAATAAATCACAGACAGTGTCACCAGCAAAGCACCGCCACACCATCACCACTCCTCCTCCATGCTTCACGGTGGGAACCACATATACGGAGATCATCCATTCACATACACTGCATCTCACAAAGACATGGCGGTTGGAAGCAAAAATCTCAAATTTGGACTCATCAGACCAAAGGACAGATTTCCACCGGTCAAATGTCCATTGCTTGTGTTTCTTGGCCCAAGCAAGTCTCTTCTTCTTATTGGTGTCCTTTAGCAGTGGTTTCTTTGCAGCAATTCGACCATGAAGGACAAATTCACGCAGTCTCCTCTGAACAGTTGATGTTGAGATGTGTCTGTTACTTGAACTCTGAAGCATTTATTTAGGCTGCAATCTGAGGCTCGTAACTCTAATGAATTCATCCTCTGCAGCAGAGGTAACTTTTGGTCTTCCTTTCCTGTGGCGGTCCTCATGAGAGTCAGTTTCATCATAGTGCTTGATGGTTTTTGCGACTGCACTTGAAGAAACTTTTAAAGTTCTTGAAATTTTACAGATTGACTGATCTTCATGTCTTAAAGTAATGATAGACTGTCATTTCTCTTTGCTTATTTGAGCTGTTCTTACCATAATATGGACTTGGACTTTTACCAAATAGGGCTATCTTCTGTATACCACCCTTACCTTGTCACACCACTGATTGGCTGAAACGCATTAAGAAGGAAAAAAATTCCACAAATTAACAAGGCACAGCTGTTAATGGAAATACATTCCAGGTGACTACCTCATGAAGCTGGTTGAGAGAATGCCAAGTGTATAACGCTGTCATCAAGGCAAATGGTGGCTACTTTGAAGAATCTCAAATATAAAATATGTTATGATTTGATTAACACTTTTTTGGTTACTACATGATTCCATATGTGTCATTTCATAGTTTTGATGTCTTAACTATTACTCCACAATGCAGAAAATAGTAAAAATAAAGAAAAACACTTAAAGGAGTAGGTGTGTCCAAACTTTTGACTGGTACTGTATGTGTATTTGTTTTTAATAGTATTTCAGTGAAGGTACATACATTATCCAATCAATAGATATATTCTTAAATCTGAATAGGCCATTTAACTTTTAAAAATGTATTTGTTTTTGAATTTCAGGCCCTTGATGTTTATGATGCTCACGGACATATTCTTGGGTACCAAGTGAGCTACACACAAACAAAGCACCCCTCTCTGAGTGTGACCACTAACACCACAGATCTGAAGGTGGTCCTTGTGGTGACCGAGGATGAGTTCGAGGTCACAGTTATGGCGTACAATAGCGCTGGTGGATCTCCTTACTCTCATCTAAAGATTGACCTGAGTCTTCATCAGAGTGAGTTAAATGTCTGTTTTCATGAATTGATAGTGACTACAGAGGTGTTTGACTTTTTAATTTTAATGGGTGATAATCTCAACACCCAGAACCAAATCTCTGCGCTAGTCGAATAACCGCTTGTCACGAGGCTAAATGCGTGATAAATGGTAATGTACTTCTGAGAAAATGAGGTAGAGAAGAAGTCTCTAATCTTAACAACCATCAGGTTGATTAGACTCCTCCACCCCTGGCAAAATTGTGCAATATCCTTTTTGTGTCAATATCACCCATTTCTGTAGAAGCCTGAGAGGGAAGTGAGAAATGGCAGATGCATAAGCCCTCTGTCTCCAGCCTTTAAGTCAAATTATTTTCCAGCGATGTTAGATGTATTTTTCTAGATTGCCCTTGAACTATTCATTCAAAAATCAAAACTGTTTAGTTAGGTTTTTTACATTACTGACATGAATTACAGTAGTCCCTGAAGGGGCAAGGCTTTTCACCTTGTGTAATTGATCAGATATTAGGTCAATTAACTTATTAAACAGTGGATGTTGGTGTTAGCTCTACCCTCAGTGAGAAGACTTTGGGTGAATTCTGAAGATGATAGGCTAGTGCTTCAATGGGATGTGGGACACATATCCCTGCCAGTTAGTGAGGTTGCCAATGAATGGGCCACTGATGCTGCACATCCCACATCCAGTCACTGGAAACGAGTGAATGGCTCCACCAGATCAACAGTCTTGAAAGGTAAATGCATGGGCATGCATGGTGATGAAGTAGACAAAGCATTGATACCACATGTATCACAGTTCGATCGCAATAAGACACGTTGACTGTGCAAATGCATGCACCTCTGTTTCAGACCATCTTCAGCCTGGGACAACATATAGAATCAATGTTTACCCCATATCTAATCAACTGTGTGGGCCACCCAAGTCAATCATTGCCAACCTAGAGTACGGAAGTAAGTAGGGCTAATGTTAAAGTCATAACATTTATTCACTTATTGTTTATGTGAAATGGGGTTCCTACTATTCCTAGAATATGTCGCACAGGCTGCTTGTGGCACCTTTATTGGGGAGGACGGCCGCAGAGTAATGGTTGGAACGGAATGAATGGAAGAATATCAAACACATGATTTCCAGGTATTTGATCCCATTCCATTCACTTCTTTCTAGCCTATTACAGTAGTCCCTGAAGGGGCAAGGCTTTTCACCTTGTGTAATTGGTCAGATATTAGGTCAATTAACTTGGGGCGGCAGGGTAGCCTAGTGGTTAGAGTGTTGGGCTAGTAACCGAAAGGTTGCAAGTTCGAATCCCTGAGCTGACAAGGTGCAAATTTGTCGTTCTGCCCCTGAACAAGGCAGTTAACCCACTGTTCCTAGGCTGTCATTGAAAATATGAATTTGTTCTTAACTAACTAAAGGTAAAATATTATGAGATGTCTTCCCCTCACGAGCCTCCAATGCTATGTTGCTTCAGCGCTTTTAGGTGCAGTCGGAATGCATGTTGTGGATGTGACTAAAAACACAGTGACTGTACAGTGGGAGTGGCAGAGAAAGGAGGTTCACCACAAGGTTCTCAAATACAGAGTGATACTGTGCCTGGGGGAGATACAGGTCGAATGTAAGAGCATTTCCTCTATTTACATATTAGTCCAGGCGATTTGTGATTTTTTTACTTTTTCATTAAGCATGAAACTTGCTACACTTGTACAGTTTGAATTTATATATTTGAGGGATTTTGCATGAATGTTAGATTTCAAGTTAGGATTTGGTCCTACGTGATAAAGTCATTGTTTTGCCTGGGTTAACAATCACAGTCTTGAAACTATTGTTGATATACAGACAGATCAATTGCTATTCTATTCACCATCTCAGCTATCCCTGTCTGGCCAGATGTATGGCAGCACACATTCTTCAAACTTCGCGCAAACACAGGCTATTCTGTTAATTTACTGGCGGAGACTTCTAATGACAACATTTCAAGAGAAATTATTCCTATTAAAACACATATTTTTGGTAAGTATTTCTTTAAGTACAGTATTGTTGAGAACATACACTACCGTTCAAAAGTTTGGGGTCACTTAGACATGTCCTTGTTTTTGATAGAACATTGTTTGTCCATTAAAATAACATCAAATTGATCAGAAATACAGTGTAGACATTGTTAATGTTGTAAATGCCTATTGTAGCTGGAAACGGCTGATTTTTTATGGAATATCTACATAGGCCCATTATCAGCAACCATCACTCCTGTGTTCCAATGTCACGTTGTGTTAGCTAATCCAAGTTTCTAATTTTAAAAGACTAGTTGATCATTAGAAAACCCTTTTGCAATTATGTTAGCACAGCTGAAAACTGTTATTCTGTTTAAAGAAACCGTAAAACTGGCCTTCTTTAGACTGGTTGAGTATCTGGAGCATCAGCATTTGTGGGTTCAATTACAGGCTCAAAATTGCCAGAAACAAAGAACTTTCTCTTCTGAAAGTTCTTTGTTGGCAGCTTCATTAAATACTACCCGCAAAACTCTGCCTAGAAGGCCAGCATCCCGGAGTCGCCTCTTCACTGTTGACATTGAGACTGGTGTTTTGCGGATACTATTTCATGAAGCTTCCAGATGAGGACTTGTACGTTGTCTGTTTCTCAAACTAGACACTAATGTACTTGTCCTCTTGCTCAGTTGTGCACGGGGCCTCCCACTCCTTTTTCTATTCTGGTTAGAGCCAGTTTGCGCTGTTCTGTGAAGGGAGTAGTACACTGCGTTGTTCGAGATCTTCAGTTTCTTGGCAATTTCTCGCATGGAATAGCCATCATTTCTCAGATCAAGAATAGACTGACGAGATTCAGAAGAAAGTTCTTTGTTTCTGGCTATTTTGAGCCTATAATCAAACCCACAAATGCTGATCCTCCAGATACTCAACTAGTCTAAAGAAGGCCAGTTTTATTGCTTCTTTAATCAGAATAACAGTTTTCAGCTGTGCTAACATAATTGCAAAAGGGTTTCTAATGATCAATTAGCCTTTTAAAATGATATACTTGGATTAGCTAACACAATGTGCCATTGGAACACAGGAGTGATGGCTGCTGATAATGGGCCTCTGTACGTCTATGTAGATATTCCATTAAAAATCTGCCGTTTCCAGCTACAATAGTCATTTACAACATTAACAATGTCTAAACTGTATTTCCGATCAATTTGATGTTATTTTAATGGACAAAATGTTTTGATTTTCTTTCAAAAACAAGGACATTTCTAAGTGACCCCAAACTTTTGAACGGTAGTGTATATGATTAGTCAGAAAGCCTTACAGTATCAAGATGGTAGTGTATAATATCATTAGAATTGGGCAATTTTAAATATCCCATCTAGCTACAGGCTTGATTCGGTCCAAAGCTGCTTGCTTGTGCATTGGTGTATTTTAATGCATACCTCATTATAATGTTGGTGGAATATTAAATACAATGTTATTTTGTCCACATTGGTTTTGATTTACAAAATTAACATAAGTCTGAGTATATGAAACTTGTTCCATTTTCAGAACATAATGAAATAATATTCACCGTCTGTCTAATCGTCCTGCTTACCCTTGGCCTTGGAGTTTTCTTCATCTTATCCAGAACTGTGTAAGTCATACATTTTTGTATTTTTCTTCATAATTAAAACCTACACATTGCTTTTGCTTTTCTCATTGCTTATGTGTACTTAGCTTCATCAGTATCATAACATAAGGCTCTAGGCTCTTTGTCATTAATGATCAGGGATGATGCTTGTTTTTTCCTGTTGCTCTCTGTGATATGTGAATAGGCCTGATCTGACTGTCCTTCGGGTTATGTGTATGCAGGTGTAGGATCTTAATTTGACCAGTATTGTCGTAGCAAAATAATCATGCAGCAACAGGATTTTAACATTTAGTCCATAATGTTGCTTGATCAATGGTTAGGCTATTAGCTGGACAAAAATAGGCAACTGTTCATGAAAAGTGCAATAGTGTTAATATAACCTTGTGTTAGTGCAGGTTTTCAGTGAATTTATGTAAATCATGAAGCTCATCTGCATTTACTGCTGCGCAGGAAAATGATCTGCACTAAAAGTGTTATCAAATTAAGATCCAACATCTGTATATGAATGACGTGATGGCCAATCAGATAATGCCTATACACATATCACCAAGAGTAATAGAAAAAAAATGGCACTCTAATTCGGGTTTTTCTTTTCTTATTTTCCGCTTGTCTCTGTATATTTGCTGTGTATGTTTTTGTATGTATGTATGTATGTATTTGGCTTTTTTATGCTGCACCATAATTTCCTTTCGGGGGACAATCAAGATACACTACCGTTTAAAAGTTTGGGGTCACTTAGAAATGTCCTAGTTTTTTAAAGAAAAGCACATTTTTTGTTCATTAACATAACATCAAATTGATCAGAAATACAGTGTAGACATTGTTAATATTGTAAATGACTATTGTAGCTGGAAACGGCAGATTTTTTTATGGAATATCTATATAGGCTCAAATGGCATGTTGTGTTAGCTAATCCAGGTTTACCATTTTAAAAGGCTAATTGATCATTAGAAAACCCTTTTGCAATTATGTTAGCACAGCTGAAAACTGTTGTTTCTGATTAGAGAAGCAATAAAACTGGCCTTCTTTAGACTAGTTGAGTATCTGGAGCATCAGCATTTGTGGGTTCGATTAAAGGCTCAAAATGGCCAGAAACAAAGAACTTTCTTCTGAAACTCATCAGTCTATTCTTGTTCTGGGAAATGAAGGCTATTCCATGCGACGAATTGCCAATAAACTGAAGATCTCGAACAACGCAGTGTACTACTCCCTTCATAGAACAGCGCAAACTGGCTCTAACCAGAATAGAAAGAGGAGTGGGAGGCCCCGGTGCACAACTGAGCAAGAGGACAAGTACATTAGAGTGTCTAGTTTGAGAAACAGACGCCTCACAAGTCCTCAACTGGCAGCTTCATTAAATAGTACCCGCAAAACACCAGTCTCAATGTCAACAGTGAAGAGGCGGCTCCGGGATGCTGGCCTTCTAGGCAGAGTTCCTCTGTCCAGTGTCTGTGTTCTTTTGCCCAACTTAATCTTGAATTTTTATTGTCCAGTCTGAGATATGGCTTTTTCTTTGCATCTCTGCCTAGAAGGCCAGCATCCCGGAGTCGCCTCTTCACTGTTGACGTTGAGACTGGTGTTTTGCTGTGTCATGTCAAAGGTTAAGGGCTTGTGTCATGTCGAAGGTTAAGGCCTTTTCTCTATAATTCCACACTGCATATTTAGTTTAAACACACTGTGCATATTATTATTGTGTTCTTTTCTCTGCAGCTACAAAACATATTTCTTTCCAAAAATTGCTAATCCTGGGGCCAGTGTTGCTGGACGATGGCTTTTGGAGTCACATCATGAGGTAATTTTCATGGCCACGCACGGTTTCATCTCCCATTTGGGACATGCACCACATGTCGGAAATTGTTGTGTACAAAGAGAGAGTGGAGTGTTGTGTTGTGTTAGTTAAGCTCCTTAAAACCCTAGACCACAGTCTAATGTGTATAATGTACATTTCCCCCAACAGAAAAACCGTGTGAAGAATTTACTGAAGCTGGAGGAGTTCTTAGTCACTGATCTCTCAGGAGAGAAAGGCTTTGTTGAGCTGGGGCAAGAAAGGCCACCTGTGAGAGAGGACGGGATTTTTAACCCTGGTTCATCTCACAGTACCCTCAATATAAAACATATTTTTATTCCGCAAAATACAGAATACATTGAAAATACTCCTAAAAGTAACAGAGAGAACAGGGATTTCTCCCTGATGTTTAACAATGTTGCCCACATAGAGAATGGCCAGGGTAGCTTACTTCCAGAAAGCACCCAAATACAATGCAATTTTGACTATATAAAGAACAAGCATACTCTTGGGGATTCTCTAAAAATAGCATTTTTAGAGAACACCCCAAGCAATGTTGAGTAAATTGAAAACACTTTTTCTCAGCAATAAAATGCTCAATATGGATCGTCTTAAATGAATGCCGTTTTAATATTCTCAATAAACAAGCCTAGATTTTCCATTTACATTTTGTAAATGTAAACCATTTTAAGTGCTACTGTTCTTCATAATGTAACAGGCTTTGTTTATTCCTCTTATGTTTTGAGGTTGGACTTTAGCATGTATAGCTCGTTAGCACGTAGGGCCACCGATTGGTGTCACCTCGTTAGTCATTATGTGTTACACCTGTGCCGACCTAGTGTTCTTGAGAGATGTGGAGGGTTACCACTTTTAGTTGGTGCTCCTTATTTTTGATTTATAGACAAACAATCCTTTATCTGATCATCCCTGTTTTCGTTTTGCTCCACTGTTTGGTTTGCTTCCTGTATAAGTTTGGTGTTATTTTATTTTTTTGTGCCTCTTAGGCAAATTTAGTGGGCTCTCGTGGTGGGTGTCTTTTAGGTTCCAGTTGTTGTTACTTGTCAACTTTCAGTGGACAACCCCACATCTTTCAGAACTCCCCCTAAAACCCCACTTGTTTCATTTTGGTTTTTGTCAGTGACTCGTTAGTTAGGTATTTTTTTTCTAAGTGTTATGAAATGTGATAACACACTATCTCCAGTGACGAGAACCATGTAGCCATGACACGCTCCTACACGATTTCCTAATTTCACAGACGGACCACTTAGAAGTTAAATCATGGGGAAGATTTTTATTGTACTCACTGTTAGAACATAGGCTTTCACAAAATTGACTGGACTTTCATTTTTATCTGGGGGTCAATTATCGCTTTAAAATGCCTACTTTTTCTTGACATACTTTTATCCAATTAAAATACTGCAATGATGAAAAGTATTCCATATAAAATTATAGATTAGTCGTGTTCATATCTAAGGCACAGTGGAATAGTGGAGATAAAATCAAATCTACTTTGACCACTTTATGCCAATGTTACACAACCATTAAAATGTCTTAAATGTGATATAGTAAACACTACTTTGATTGGATGGAAAATCAGACATGAGAATGTTTTGATAATTAATTAATAGATGTATCTATTGTATTTCATTATAAATTACATTTAGTGGTGCAATCCATCCTGGAGAAGTGCCCTTCATTCGGTTTAAAGATTTGAGCTCATACCAATCCAATGTTTCACCAACTGGTGTGCAATGGCCTGTCTTGGTGGCATGGTAAAGGTTGGTTTTGTTCCCTTGACAATGGCATCTATAACCTGCATTACACAGACATAGCACTGAGTTAATACATTGTAATAATACAAGTTCACTGACATAGTTTACATGACTTCAATCGCCTCTTATTACATTCAGGTGATGCTTTGTTTCTATCTAGGCCTATGTTATAACATGTAAATCACAGATTAGGAAAACTAGCATTTACCTGTTGCCGTGTAAACCAACGAGCCTCTTCAATTTCCTTTTCATCGACTTTGATGTCTGTTGACATGGCAACAGCCAGGCAACCAATCATTAGTGAGGAGGGCATTGGCCAGGGCTGACAGGACACATACTGAACAGGACCCACTTTGACCCCACTCTCCTCCTCCGTCTCTCTCCTTACTGCATCCTCAATGGCCTCACCTGCATAGAGAGATGTCACTGGCATCTATCTGCACACTCCAAAATCAGAGTAAATGTTAAGTGTTTCGTTTAGTGTGTTGAGATCAACTACCTGGTTCAATGAATCCAGCAAGACATGAAAACATCCCAGCAGGAAAAGTCTTCTTTCTGCCCAATAAGCATTGGTTGCCATCTGGGTGAATGACCAACATGATCACCACAGGATCTGTATGGATAACACGACACATAACATTACATAAGTCAGGTCATTTTGACCTGATATTGAGGTTAGAACATTATAATAATGATTAAAAGAAAAAACATGCAGTAGTTCATTTTCAATTAACAAATACAAAAACAGGAGGCTCTTTACCAACTCGTGGGTAACAAGTGTTGTGGATGCCTTGTCGGCTTCTGCAGTCTTTGTTGAAGCAGGTCCTCTTATAGCCTCCTTCCTCCACATTAGTGTTACTCCCACATGTTGGGCAGAAGCTGTATCGGTTGTGCCAAGCAAGGACAGAGCTGGCTTGAGCAATGATTCCTGAGGGGAAAAGGGATCATACATTTTTTAGGGGGGAGGGGGTTTGTAAGTCCACATTTTGTATGCTGTTTTAATAATATTTTGATGAAGAAACTCCCAGAGAAATACTCACCAGCCTCAGCCTCACTAAGTTTCAGAAGACCTGGCATGGGTGGTTTGAGGAAGAAGCTATTTGGATTGGTGAGTTGGAGATGATCCATGGGATTGTCATCAGTATTGAGAGCAAACCAAGCAGTGGGTTCATTCCCTTCTTTTGGAGGAGAGGATGAGGAGCTTCTCTGCTTCTCTACCCCGAGGAAGATGACTGTTGTTCCAGATTTTTTAAGTAGTTCTTTATTAACCGAGCTTGCATCAAGTCTACACAGTTTTATACCTGGATGGGCTGTGCTCTCCTCGGAAGCAGACACAAGAGGGTTCAAGTTAAAGAACAAGATGAACACTGTGTCTGGAGAAGACTGTTTTGCTTCTAGCCACTTGCTGTCAGGCCTCTTTTCACTCATTCTGTTGAAAACTTCTCTGTTGAAGTAGTTTTCATGCTCTTCCATTCTGTCGCTGGGTAGAATCCGTTGACATTTGTTCTCAGTCTTTGCCAATAACCTGGCAATATGTCGGTGTCCCCAGAATTTGGCAATGTCATAAGCAGTTTGAGCAGATTTATTGACTAAAAACTTATCACACCTTGAGGGAAAGAGAAGTGTGATCAGTACATCTAATTAGGGTGTTATCTTCATGTTTACACGGTTAATCATCTGTTATCAGGTAATTAACCTAGGGTGTATTCACTAGGAACCAAACGGAAGCAAACAGGACAAAATGGGGAGGGACATACCTGAATTCGTATAATAGAAACTCTTGTTTTCATTACAAGACTTTTTCCATTGGGAAACATTTTCTGCGGTGTGCACTAATGAATACACCCCTGCTGTTATTTTAACCATATGTTTAGACATTTAAAGGCACACTCTCTAAGATGTGAATACTTAAAGTGAGCCACCATAAAAACATAAACAAACAAATGCATCCCATGCCAACTTGATTTCTATGATATATCTGTAGTGTTCAAGAATGACATTCCATGAGAGCATCATTACTTGTTTGAAATATGATTTTATCCTAATAGACCTACAATCTCCTGTGACAACAAAAACATACACAATGGAGTAATAGTTCTCACTAACTTACTTAGAAAGTAATATTTAGACGATATAAAAACAGCTGTAATAATCTCATGTATCCATGTCATTTTTGTTCAGTATGTTTTGATATTTACCCATTTGAAAGTAGGTTGTCTACAATATCAGTGTGTCCATTCCTTGCAGCTAGCATCAACGCAGTCCAGCCATTCTCCCCACTTTCATTGACCAAAAAGCTGGAATGAGAGATCATCCCTGAGAGTTTTGCCAGGTCTCCCCTGGAAGCATAATCCAGGAATCGCTCCAACAGCTCCTCTTTGGGACTCATCTGAATATTTGCCATTTGAGTGTGATAGTATACCTGTATGAATATGATAGAACATTCATTATGATAGTTTATTTTATGTTTTGCTATGCTGTGTATGCACTGCCATGTGTTTAATATACTGTATGTGTTTTTATTGAGCTGCCTTCTTGGCCAGGTCTCCCTTGTAAAATAGGTATTCTGACCTCAATGGGACTTCCTGTATAAATAAAGGTTAAATTAAACAAATCTTTACTCATGTGTTTATGTGATATTCGGTTACTTGAGACTGAATGAAAGAAGTGGGCCTACATCAATTTGCCTATGTCTAGCAATTTACTGACTGGGATTAATGCCGCGTTCACGTGCTAGTCGGAACTAGGAACCTCACACATTTCCGACTTGCTAACTGGTTGTACCGAGTTCAACCAGTTAGCAAGTTGGAAATGTCCTAGTTCTGACTAACACGTGAAAGCGGCATAAAGAGCAATAGTAATGGCGTCTTTTTGTAAGCACCAACGGAGGCTAACTCCGCTATGGCTCGTTGGCCAAAGTCTATGGGGGAAATGAATGGGGTTTTGGAGGGTTTTTGGATAAACGCCGAAAATAAGGTCTGTGGAAACACAGGCTTAGGAGAGTTTATATGTTTTGTTCTATGAGATAATATTCATCAGCTAACAATAATAATAAATTACATTTGTAGAGCGCTTTTCTTTTACAGATGACACTTTTTCAGTATTTTGAAGCATTTATGTAATCAAAATAAGCACATAAAGCACAACGGCTTCATAATTCATGAAGATCATATTAACTGACTGATATTCAGGGTCGTAATTTGGGTTTGGAAAGTTGAAGCACATTTGCTGAATTTCTATACAATTAATTCAACTTTAAAATTCCATTATCACCTTGGCTGCTGTAAATTCATTCACCTCAGACGATCTACAAACACATAGCCTATTAGCTATACTATTGTAATGTTATACCCTTAAGGGAAAGCTTGGCTGGAGCTGTCACCCAAAAAAATGCACCACCCAAAAATGCACCACAAAACCCCCCCCCCCAAAAAAATGCACCACCCTCTCCAATAGGCTGGGCGATATGGCAAATAAATTATCACGATATCTATATTTTTTCATTCGACAACGATAATTATCACGATATTAATGCCTAATGCCTGAGCATTAGAGCGTTGGGCCAGTAACCGAAAGGTTGCTAGATCGAATCCCCGAGCTGACAAGATAAAAATCTGTCGTTCCACCCCTGAACAAGGCAGTTAACCCACTGTTCCCTGATAGGCCGTCATTGTAAATAAGAAGTTGTTCTTAACTGACTTGCCTAGTTAAATAAAGGTTAATTTTTTTTTTATTATGTGAGCTACACATAAAATTATACTTTAAGGAAAACTGTTCCATGTTTGCGGCCAGGGAGCACGTACCTGGGGTCAATTAAATTGATAAGCCTCTTGAAACCTTCCTTTTTGACTATGCTAATTGGTAGCATGTCCTTAACAATGCAATGCATAATAGCATAAGTGATGTCTTTGTTTTTTCAATGTTTGCCTGTAAGGCATAAACGCTGTCAGTGTTGACTGCTTATCGGGCAAACATGCCTAGATTGGCTGGTGCTTGAGGGGCGTTTATCAATACAGTGGCGCAAACTCAAACTTCCTGCATGTTCTGAAGAGTGATTTTGCTTCAGATGTTGAAAAAGGTTTGTCGTATTACCAGACTTCGTAGCCACCGGTCTACGGCACAATTTGCACCGGACATTGCTCTGCTCTTTGTCGGACTTCAAGAAGCCAAACCACTTCCAAATTACTGAAACAGTTTAACCCTTTTTATCAATAATTTCTTTGTTGGAAGCTGCTCCTTCTCCATGGCTATCACTGCCACCGTATTGATATTGATTTGTCGCCCAACCCTACTCTCCAATGTTAAAATATTTTAACATGACCCTTCCCTTTTACTCTCAAAAAATTGAAAACGCTCCCCCCTCAGAATTAACTCAAAATGAATGATTACCACCACAAATAACAATAAGTGTAGCAACCCTGTGTTTATAAACGAGGATATTGACTTGACCATTTCAGCATGGTTTTGTGGCACAGTCGATTCCACACAGGGCTACGAGCCAGATGATTGAGGGTTCGCCGATCACCACCGACGACCTCACTCTCGCTGCCTGTCTCATTACACTTTGATCAGAGCCGGCTGCAGGGAGAAATCCGATTTTCAACATTTTGATGCTATATTTATAATTATATAAAATATATGCAACGATTTTCCACCATCAGGTATCTGTGCCAATGCACCACAACAACCATAAGCAATGCATAACTGCATACCGATTACCGACTTTGAGCGCTTCTTCATGGTTTGCGTTTCAACACCACAATCAAATTGACATACCCTATCTCGACAAAAAGAAAATACATCACTCCCTACTCAGTATCGAAGGTTTGGCTTGACAATTTGTGAATGTCAAACTTTTTGGTGTAACAGATGTCTCTTTCCATTCATCGAATGGCTGGTCCGCAGATTGGATGCTAGAATTATATTAGAGTAGAGTGGATGAACATGTGCAGGTGGCCTACAGGAGACTTCTGAAGTAGCCTAATCAGATTAAAACATTTTGACTGGTTGTGTTTATGCCACACATAAAGGTAAACAACAAATATGTAGGCTATATTGAAGCGTTAGGTTCTAGGTCAAGGAATAGCTGCTCAGATCGGGAAGGAGGCAGAATGGTGTTCAGATTTCATGAATAACTGGGCCTGCTGGAAGCATAGGCCTATGTGGCTGCACTATATAGGACGACTTGGGAGAATGATGATCGGCAACAAACAGCACATCAGTATCAGTAGTAAAAATACAGACTCCTGCACTGTGCCCTTCTAGACGTTCTAATCTGCCAAGAGTAGACTCACAACTGTCCAAATGGAATGAAACATTCAAATAACAGGGATTTTGTGCCATTATTCAAATTACACTTTCACTGCAGTTTACAGCCTATACTAGAATTGTACTCACTTGAAAACAATAATGCAAATATTCATTGCATTGTGGTGTTGTAGGCATGATCATTTTAATGTCCTTAAGGCCATACAAATGTAATTAACTTTATAACAGATTTATTTTTTCTAAAAAGTGAGGCTAGCTCAACAACGCAATTAAAAAATAAAATAAAAGTTGTACAACTTGTAATAATACTGAACAACCATTGTACAACACCTACCGACCTCAACATGATATTTTAGCCTTTTGGTATTGTAGCAAACGGTGGGGCAGGTAATACAACTCGGGTCGCAGGCGTGAAAGACAAACAGCCTACAAATCGTGCCAATAGGGTTAACCCATTTTTTGGGAATTGTAACGTGGCTCAGATAGCAAGGTTTGCTACACGGCCCCCTCTGTACTTAAATGCAAGCAGCTGTGCTTCGACTACTCAGGCCCCTAGCACGTTCGAGCCGTGCGTTCTGATGGCGGCATGGCCACCATCCCACTTCTGACACCAATGTAGCAAACGGCAGTACAAGGAAGTAAAACCAGGTCAGTGGCGTGAAAGGCAAACACACTATGCCTCGTGCCAATAGGGTTAACCCACTTGATAGGAATAGTATCATACATATGCTCTGATCCAGAGCGATTTAAATCAAATCAAATCTTATTGGTCACATACACGTGTTTAGCAGATGTTATTGCGGGTGTAGCGAAATGCTTGTGCTTCTAGTTCCGACAGATAATGCTTGTTAGATATTGCTGCACTAACAAATTCACAACATATACCCAATACACACAAATCTAAGTAAAGGAATGGAATTGAGAATATATAAATATGGACGAGCAATGTCAAAGCGTTATAGACTAAGATACAGTAGAATAGTATAGAATACAGTATATACATATGAGATGAGAGCAATATGTAAACATTATTAAAGTGACTAGTGATCCATTTATTAAAGTGGCCAATGATTTCAAGTCTGTGTATATAGGCAGCAGCCTCTCTGTGCTAGTGATGGCTATTTAACAGTCTGATGGCCTTGAGATAGAAGCTGTTTTTCAGTCTCTCGGTGCCAGCTTTGATGCACCTGTACTGACCTTTCCTTTTGGATGATAGCGGGGTGAACAGGCAGTGGCTCGGGTGGTTGTTGTCCTTGATGATCTTTTTGGGGTTAGGGTAAGTTTGCCCCAGGTGATGTGTTGTGCAGACAGCACAACCCTCTGAAGAGCCCTGCGGTTGTGGGCGATGCAGTTGCCGTACCAGGCAGTGATACAGCCCGACAGGATGCTCTCAATTCTGCATCTGTAAAAGTTGAGGGCTTTAGGTGTCAAGCCAAATTTTTCAGCCTCCTGAGGTTGAAGAGGTGCTGTTGCGCCTTCTTCACCACACTGTCTGTGTGGGTGGACCATTTCAGTTTGTCAGTGATGTGTACGCCAAGGAACTTTCCACCTTCTCCACTGCTGTCCCGTCAATGAGGTTAGGGGGGTGCTCCCTCTGCTATTTCCTGAAGTCCACGATCATCTCCTTTGTTTTGTTGACGTTGAATGAGAGGTTATTTTCCTGGCACCACCCTCCCAGAGCCCTCACTTCCGCACTGTAGGTTGTCTCGTTGTTGTTGGTAATCAAGCCTATTACTGTTGTGTCCTATGAAAACTTGATGATTGAGTTGGAGGCATGCTTGGCCACGCAGTCATGGGTGAACAGTGAGTACAGGAGGGGGCTGAGCACGCACCCTTGTGGGGCCCCAGTGTTGAGGATCAGTGAAGTGGAGGTGTTGTTTCCTACCTTCACCACCTGGAGGCGGCCCGTCAGGAAGTCCAGGACCCAATTGCACAGGGCAGGGTTCAGACCCAGGGCCTCAAGCTTAATGATGAGCTTGGAGGGTACTATGATGTTGAATGCTGAGCTATAGTCAATGAACAGCATTCTTACATAGGTATTCCTCTTGTCCAGATGAGATAGGGCAGTGTGATGGCGATTGCATCATCTGTGGACCTATTGGGGCGGTATTGAAATTGAAGAGGGTCTAGGGTGACAGGTAAGGTGGAGATGATATGATCCTTGACTAGTCTCTCAAAGGACTTCATGATAACAGAAGTGAGTGCTACGGGTCATTTAGTTCAGTTACCTTTGCATTCGTGGGTACAGGAACAACAATGGCCATCTTGAAGCATGTGGGGACAGCAGACTGGGATAGGGAGAGATTGAATATGTCCGTAGACACACCAGCCAGCTGGTCTGCACATACTCTGAGGACGCGGCTAGGGATGCTGGCTGGACCGGCAGCCTTTTGAGGGTTAATTAACACGTTTAAATGTCTTACTCACGCCGGCCACAGAGAAGAAGAGCCCACAGTCCTTGGGAGAGGGCCGCGTCGATGGCACTGTGTTATCCTCAAAGCAGGCAAAGAACATGTAATTGTCCGGAAGCAAGAGTCAGTGTTCGCGACGTGGCTGGTTTTCCTTTTGTAGTCCATGATTGTCTGTAGACCCTGCCACATACATTTTGTGTCTGAGCCTTTGAATTGCGACTCCACTTTGTCTCTATACTGACGTTTTGCCTGTTTGATTGCCTTGCGGAGGGAATGACTACTCTGTTTGTATTCTGCCATATTCCCATAGTCCTTAGCACAGTTACTTCCTGTTTGAGTCAAAATTAGGCTCAGTAGTGTGTGTGGCTTCCACGTGCCTGTATGACCTCCCTACAACGCCTGGGCATGCTCCTGATGAGGTGGCGGATGGTCTCCTGAGGGATCTCCTCCCAGACCTGGACTAAAGCATCCGCCAACTCCTGGACAGTCTGTGGTGCAACGTGGCATTGGTGGATGGAGCGAGACATGATGTCCCAGATGTGCTCAATTGGATTCAGGTCTGGGGAACGGGCGGGCCAGTCCATAGCATCAATGCCTTCCTCTTGCAGGAACTGCTGACACACTCCAGCCACATGAGGTCTACCATTGTCTTGCATTAGGAGGAACCCAGGGCCAGCATATGGTCTCACAAGGGGTCTGAGGATCTCATCTCGGTACCTAATGGCAGTCAGGCTACCTCTGGCGAGCACATGGAGGGCTGTGCGGCCCCCCAAAGAAATGCCACCCCACACCATGACTGACCCACCGCCAAACCGGTCATGCTGGACGATGTTGCAGGCAGCAGAACGTGCTCCACGGCGTCTCCAGACTCTGTCACATGTGCTCAGTGTGAACCTGCTTTCATCTGTGAAGAGCACAGGGCACCAGTGGCGAATTTGCCAATCTTGGTGTTCTCTGGCAAATGCCAAACGTCCTGCACGGTGTTGGGCTGTAAGCACAACCCCCACCTGTGGACGTCGGGCCCTCATACTACCCTCATGGAGTCTGTTTCTGACCGTTTGAGCAGACACATGCACATTTGTGGCCTGCTGGAGGTCATTTTGCAGGGCTCTGGCAGTGCTCCTCCTGCTCCTCCTTGCACAAAGGCGGAGGTAGCAGTCCTGCTGCTGGGTTGTTGCCCTCCTACGGCCTCCTCCACGTCTCCTGATGTACTGGCCTGTCTCCTGGTAGCGCCTCCATGCTCTGGACACTACGCTGACAGACACAGCAAACCTTCTTGCCACAGCTCGCATTGATGTGCCATCCTGGATGAGCTGCACTACCTGAGCCACTTGTGTGGGTTGTAGACTCCATCTCATGCTACCACTAGAGTGAAAGCACCGCCAGCATTCAAAAGTGACCAAAACATCAGCCAGGAAGCATAGGAACTGAGAAGTGGTCTGTGGTCACCACCTGCAGAACCACTCCTTTATTGGGCGTGTCTTGCTAATTGCTTATAATTTCCACCTGTTGTCTATTCCATTTGTACAACAGCATGTGAAATTTATTGTCAATCAGTGTTGCTTCCTAAGTGGACAGTTTGATTTCACAGAAGTGTGATTGACTTGGAGTTACATCGTGTTGTTTAAATGTTCCCTTTATTTTTTCCCTTTATATTTACAAAAAATATCCGATTAATCGATATCGGCTTTTTTGGTCCTCCAATAATCGGTATTGAAAAACCATAAATCGGTCGACCTCTATTGCCTAGTTAGCACGGTCAAATGCTGCCCGCCAACTCCAAGTTGAGGTAACGGTGATGCCAGGCAGGTAGCCAGATTCATTCTTAAATTGTTCTTAAGTTGTGTGGTCGACAGCAGCAATAATGAGTGAAGGGAAGGATACAACAAACCAGAAAATGTATCATTTCCACAAGGAATGGGAGGAGGATCATTTTTTCGGCATGTCAAACTCAAAATGTATTTGCCTCATCTGCCATAATAGCATCGCTATCCCAAAGAAAAGTAACATAGAACAACATTTTAAAACCACACACAAAACCCAGGAAAGAGATTTTCCAGCAAAAAATGAATTACGAAGAAAAAAGGTACAAGAACTAAAAAAATCTACTGGCAGCGCAGCAGTTATATTTTCTGTGACCAAGGCCTGTGACCAAAGGGAAGGCGGAAACCATAAGCATCTTATCGTGTGAGTCGCGTTCTTGCTAAGCATAAAAAGTTGTTCAAAGACAGGGAGATGATCAAGGAAGCATTTATTGAGGCTGCAGACTCGCTGTTTGGGGATTTTAAGAATAAGACTGAAATTATGGCTGCCATCAATGACATTCAGTTGTCCAGAAATACAGTGACAAGAAGATGTGAGGGAATAGCGAAGAACCTCGAGGATCAACTGAAGAAGGATATCGACAACTGCGAGTGTTATTCCCTCCAGTTTGACGAGTCCACAGATATGGTAGATGTGGCACAGTTATGAATTTTCATCAGAATGGTATTTGACAACATGAGTACAAAGGAGGAACTACTCGCCATTTTGCCACTGAAAGGACATACAAGGGGCGAAGATATTTTTCAAGCTTTTATGGAGTTTGCTAACAAATTCCAACTGCCCTTTTGTAAGCTTGTCTCCATTACTTCCGATGGGGCACCTGCTATGGTATGCAGCATTAGTGGGTTCGTTGCATTGTGCAAACGGGATGATTCTTTCCCGGACTTTTTTAGTTATCACTGCGTAATTCATCAGCAAGCTTTGTGCGGGAAGATGTTAAACATGAAAGAGGTGATGGATGTTGCGATGAAGATTGTGTGTTCTATTCGAGCAAGAAGCGTACAGCGGTGGCTATTTCGCACTTACTTAGAAAAGACTGAAGCGGAGCGCACAGACCTGGTGCTGCACACGGATGTGCGGTGGCTGAGCCAAGGTACATTTTCTAGGGAGATTCAGTGAGTTGTTGCCTGAAATCAAGGAGTTTCTCAAGGTCTCCAAACATGCAGAATATGCACAGCTAGAGGACACACAGTGACTCCTGGATTTAGCTTTTCTCATTGACCTAACTTACATGCTTAATGAATTTAAATTTACAGCTGCAAGGAAAAGGCAAACATGTAATCGACATGATCAGCTCTGTGAACACTTTTAAATGCAAACTACAACTGCTCACAAGAAAGCTGCAACGTAAGGACCTGCACTTCTTTCAACACAACACAGCTTGACAGTGCACGTTACGTGGAGCAAGTCCAGAGCATCTTATCGGAGTTTCATAGTCGTTTCCCTGACTTCGCATCACTTGAGCCTATTGCCACTTATATGTGCTTTCCGTTTGGCACAGACATAAATGTGGAAGTCATTGCCTCCAAAATGGGATCACTTTTTCAGTTGGACACAACTATAGCAGAAACTGAAATTCTCACCCTTAAAAAATGACATTCAGCTGAAATCCAGGGCAACCACTGAGATGAAGGAAGAGTTCTGGGAGCTACTGCTAGAGGAGAAGTATCCCAACATAAGAAGATGTGCTCTCAACTTATCAGCCCTTTTTGGTTCAACCTACCTCTGTGAGTCTGCATTTTTCTCACATGAAGATAATAACGTCCAAGTACAGATCTACTATGACTGATGACCACCTTGTGGCCTGAGACTTGCAACAAGCTGCTACAGCCCTGACTATGATAAACTACTTGCCTCCACTCAATGCCAAAAGTCACACCAAAGATAGGAAGTTAAATTTCATACATTTTGTTGGTTGGTTTAGATTTAGAAACTGGCAGATCTCATCAGGCTGGCAAATGAAAACGTAGATCTCACATCAAAGAAGGTTGGGCACACCTGACCTAGATTTATATCACTCCTTGATTAAATTCGATCTCACCCTTCTGTCCCTACGCTTTAAACTTTTTGTTTACAACAAATGTAACTCTTGTCTCCTGTTTATAATGGTTCAGATGGCCTTCATTACTACCCCACCAGTAGTAATGGAGACAAGCTTACAAAAGGGCAGTTGGAATTTGTTAGAAAACTCCATAAAAGCTTAAAATATCTTCGCCCCTTGTAAACTCAGCAAAAAAAGAAATGTCCCTTTTTCAGGAACCTGTCTTTCAAAGATAATTTGTAAAAATACAAATAACTTCACAGATCTTCATTTGTAAACCATAAACAATTAATGAACATGCACCTGTGGAACGGTCGTTAAGACACTAACAGCTTACAGACGGTAGGCAATTAAGGTCACAGTTATGAAAACTTTGGGCACTAAAGAGGCCTTTCTATTGACTCTGAAAAACACAGAAAGAAAGCAGGGAACCTGGGAATCTCATCTACGTGAAAGTGCCTTAGGCATGCTGCAAGGAGGCATGAGGACTGCAGATGTGGCCAGGGCAGTAAATTGCAATGTCCGTACTGTGAGATGTCTAAGACAGCGCTACAAGGAGACGGACAGCTGATCGTCCTCGCAGTGGCAGACCACGTGTAACAACACCTGCACAGGATCAGTACATCCAAACATCACACCAGCGGGACAGGTACAGGATAGCAACAACTGCCCGAGTTACACCAGGAACGCATAATCCCTCCATCAGTGCTCAGACTGTCTGCAATAGGCTGAGAAAGGCTGGACTGAGGGCTTGTAGGCCTGTTGTAAGGCAGGTCCTCACCAGACATCACCGGCAACAACGTCGCCTATGGGTACAAACCCACCGTCGCTGGACCAGACAGAACTGGCAAAAAGTGCTCTTCACTGACGAGTCGCGGTTTTCTCTCACCAGGGGTAATGGTCGGATTCGCGTTTATCGTCAAAGGAATAAGCGTTACACCGAGGCCTGTACGGGATCGATTTGGAGGTGGAGGGTCCATCATGGTCTGGGGCGGTGTATCACAGCATCATCGGACTGAGCTTGTTGTCATTGCAGGCAATCTCAAAGCTGTGCGTTACAGGGAAGACATCCTCCTCCTTCATGTGGTAACCTTCCTGCAGGCTCATCTTGACATGTCCCTCCAGCATGACAATGCCACCAGCCATACTGCTCATTCTGTGCGTGATTTCCTGCAAGACAGGAATGTCAGTGTTCTGCCATGGCCAGCGAAGAGCCCGGATCTCAATCCCATTGAGCACGTCTGGGACCTGTTGGATCGGAGGGTGAGGGGTAGGCCATAATGTCCGGGAACTTGCAGGTGCCTTGGTGGAAGAGTGGGGTAACATTTCACAGCAAGAACTGGCAAATCTGGTGCAGTCCATGAGGAGGAGATGCACTGCAGTACTTAATGCAGCTGGTGGCCACACCAGATACTGACTGTTACTTTTGATTTTGGCCCCCCCCTTTGTTCAGGGACATATTATTCCATTTCTGTTAGACACATGTCTGTGGAACTTATTCAGGTTATGTCTTAGTTGTTGAATCTTATGTTCATACAAATATTTACACATGTTAAGTTTTCTGAAAATAAACGCAGTAAACGCAGTTGACAGTGAGAGGATGTTTCTTTTTTCCTGAGTTTATGTCCTTTCAGTGGCAAAATGGCGAGTAGTTCCTCCTTTGAACTCATGTTGTTAAATACCATTCTGATGCAAATGCATAACTGTGCCACATCTACCATATCTGTGGACTGTTCAAACTGGAGGGAATAACACTCGCAGTTGTCAATATCCTTCTTCAGTTGATCCTCGAGGTACTCCGCTATTCCCTCATCTTCTTGTCACCGTATTTCTGGACAACTGAATGTCATTGATGGCAGCCACAATTTCAGTCTTATTCTTAAAATCCCCAAACAGCAAGTCTGCAGCCTTAATAAATGCTTCCTTGATCATCTCCCCATCTTTGAACAACTTTTTATGCTTAGCAAGAACGCGACTCACACGATAAGATACTATGGGTGCCGCCTTCCCTTTGGTCACAGGCCCTGTGAAATGGACTCCTGCGATGCCAATAGATTTTTTTTAGTTCTTGTACCTTTCTTCTTCGTAATTCAGTCTTCGCTGGAAAATCTCTTTCCTGGGTTTTGTGTGTGGTTTTAAAATGTTGTTCTATGTTACCTTTCTTTGGGATAGCGATGCTATTATGGCAGATGAGACACACATTTTGAGTTTGACATGCCGAAAAAATGATCCTCCTCCCATTCCTTGTGGAAATGATACATTTTCTGGTTTGTTGTATCCTTCCCTTCACTCATTATTGCTGCTGTCGACCACACAACTTAAGAACAATTTAAGAATGAATCTGGCTACAAAGTTAGCTAGCTAGCTACCTGCCTGGCACCACCGTTACCTCGACTTGGAGTTGGTGGGCAGAATTTGACCGCCCTAACTAGGCATGCGTCAATATGTGGGCAGGGACTGGTCATATTTTATGTAAATCACGTGACTTTTCAGACATTGCTGTGAATGGAGGATTGTCGAAATGAAAACAGAAAGAGATTATAGGCATTGATTTGTGTGGCTGAATTTTAGTAGATGCTTAATCATCTCACGATCAACTGGCAAGCACCAGTAGATCGTGATTGACTAGTTGGGCACCCCTGATCCAGGTCGTTAGTAAGCTAGCTAGCTAACTCCATTGACTAACGTTAGCTAGCTAAGTAGACAGACGTGTGTTATTGATTTAGATTATACATCAAGCTAGCTATAAAGATTAACTGCTATTCTAACTTGTGTCATTTGTTTAACTTCTCAGATCTCGCATCGTGAAAACTTGCATTGGGAACTCAAATATGTTCCCTATGATGGAACCCCTTCAAGGTGGTCGGTAGGAGAACCTACGCCTGCCACCAGGCTGGCTGCCAGGGCAAGGATAAACATGCGAATGATAAGAAGAGGAAAACACAAATGGTATGTTAGCTAAGGTTTACAACAATTTTTATTTTATTTATTTGCCTAGGCAAGTCAGTTAAGAACAAATTCTTATTTTACAAAGATGGCCAACCCCGGAAGACGCTGGGCCAATTGTGCACCGCCCTAAGGGACTCCCGATCACAATGAAGTTGATTATGATTGACTGATATTGGGAGGAGGGGATGTCTGTCAGGAAGGGAGAGATGAGAGAAGGTGAAAGGTTGAGAAGGGTATGTGTTAGAAAGGGACAACAGAAGAGAACCACAAGATGCAGGACTCCTTGTTTCCCCAATATCTAAGAAAACAGATGAATACAGGGATTTTTTCTACAGACCTCTTATGTGAGAGAATTGGATGTTTCAGTCTTGTAATGTTACGTACCTAAGCCTTGGAAAAATAATCCTTGTCTGAGCATGAACGGCCCATATGTGGTGGGCGGAAGCCTATCTCCTGTTTCTGTCATGTAAGGCAGCTTGATGTACAAGTAGCCTATACCCCTGGACAGGGCGCTAGTTCACTAATTCCTTAATGCTGAGAGCCAAGCAGAGAGGCATCAGGTCCCAAGGTACTGGACTGATGAACTATCCTTGCTGTCTCTGCTTGGTCAGTACCCCACTCTCAACTGGGATTCCATACCACTGACTATTACGGGGGATGAGTCCCTGGCTTGTTGCAAGCAGGGGTGGCGTTGGAAGGGGCCACATTGTCTCTCGGTCCCCCTGTCCCAGTCTCCGGTGTTTATGCTGCAATAGTTTATATTTTTCTAGGGGCCTTGATCAGCTTGCCTCAGCTGGTGTACTGTGTCTTATCTGATGTACCTAAGCATGTTCCCACTAACCCCCTTCTTTTGTCCCTTTCTACATCTAATGACACCTGGATGTGCCTAGCCCAAGCCTACCTGGACGTGCTACTGATCCTGGACTGGGGCTGAGAACCCTTGGGCATGCCTACCCCTAGCCCCTCTCCGCACCCCCTAGCATGCTTGTACCTAAGCTAAACACTGTATATTCCATCTCACCCTCTTCTTCTCCTCTTCTGTCTTAAGCCTAGTCCAGGACAAATAAACAATTTTATATTGAGCATGATTTTTTGTCAAGGACAAGGTGTAATCTGAGTCCGAGAAACCAGACCATACTGTAGACAATGAAATAATTCCAGAATACTATAAAAATAAAGATAATCATACAAAACTATCTATGGTACATTAAACATTTCCATTCTACAATATGGCCTCTGGCAAAGAAAACTCTTTGTTAAAATTCTGTTATATTTGTGGTGTGGTCTGTCCCTTACAGAACAGGAAAAAAGCGCAAAAATGTTAAAAAAAGAAAAAAGAAACATCAGTGGGAGTTAACACACCCACCCACACATCTAAATACAGCTGATAAAGCACATCTAGGACTACAGACCACTAGCGGTTCTGGGGGGGGCAGTGCCCCTGTGACAACAATTTTGGACCCCCTTGTGGCCCCCCTATATGTGGAGTATGAAATAATTTTTACATAACTGATTTTTGCTATCGTTCTTTTTTACATCCGTTATTAGACAGTGGCAACGCGGAACACTAATTTAACCCACACATTTTCTAGAGGGACGGCTTTAGGCGGAACACAAAAGTATAGTACCACATGCATCTGCAAGTTTTTTTTCTATTCAGAAGTTGTAAGAAATTCCGCACGAATATTATAGTTCAAGCACAAAGAAGGAAATATAGAGGTGAGTAAAATTGTTAATATGTTGTATTTGTATTAAATGCATTACAGAAGTGTAACTTTAGATCAGCTTATCTTAACCTGGCCGTTTTACTTTGTGGCAGTATGAAAAAGGTTAAAGTATATGATCAACAAACTCATGGTGCAGAGTGTTTTTACTTAAACCACACTCCGTAAACACATTGTAACGTAAAACGGTTAGACATAAAGGGTAGTTACCTAGCAAGTCAGTTATTTTAAGTAAATTAATTAATAAGCGTGGTCCCCATTGCTTTTGCTCTTTAGTTTTCACCAAAATGAAGAGAAAGAAGGACATCATGTCCTTCTTCCAACGAAAAGGCAAGGCAGACAGTGAGACAGAGTCAGATGGTTCAGGTGTAGAGAGAGCAAGAGAGCAGAGAGCCTGCAGAGAAAAAGCAGGAAGACTTGTCCATTGGAGAGACAGATTGAAGGCATAGTAGAGCAGGAAAGTGAGACAGATGGAGAGGCTGAGGTAGAGGCTGAGAGTGAGACACCAACAGAGGAGCCTTGTGCGTCCACATGCAGTGGACCATCAGGTTTGTAGTGCAGTGCAATTAGTCAGTTTATATGGTGTATAGAAATTAGTCGGTTTGTGATTGAAATGAATTCTTATTTAACATGCTA
Organism: Salmo trutta; assembly: GCF_901001165.1. Classification (NCBI taxonomy): domain Eukaryota; kingdom Metazoa; phylum Chordata; class Actinopteri; order Salmoniformes; family Salmonidae; genus Salmo; species Salmo trutta. Next base: position 43,005,017 of record NC_042985.1, on the reverse strand, counting down.
TTGGGCTTGTGATATAGATATCAGATGGATTTCAGAAGTTGCCTAACGGCAATGGTATATCTAAAATTACCCTAATAGATACTTTTAATTATATATTTTTTCTTTGGCAGATATCAGCAAATCCCTGGAGGAGCCACCGGTGCAGCCAATGATGAACATATACCCGAGAACTCTGATGGGGGACCGGAGGAGGAACTTCAAGGCGGCCTGGTGCCATATCCACCCCTGGCTTGAATATTCAAAAAAATCTGACTCTGTGTTTTGTTACGCCTGCAGGCATTTTAGCCCTCCCAAAGTCTCAGAGACTGTATTTGATTCACAATTGGGTTTTAACAACTGGAAGAAGGCAACTTACAAAGAGGGGGGATTTGCAATTCATGCAAGGTCTGAGCAGCACAAACAAGCAATGATTACATGGAGAGGCTATCAGAAAGCTGTAAAAAGTAACACTGGTAAATGCCCTAAACAAGGAACACAACAAACAGGTTCAAGAAAATCAGGACTATATTAAAACAATAGAAGTACTACTACATACAGCCACACAAAACATTGCCCAAAGAGGACACGATGAGTCTGCAGAGTCAGATAACAAAGGGGACTTCATGGCAATCCTAGAAACAATAGCTAAGCATGACACAACTGTGAAAAAAAGGTTGACTTCCATTCATAATGCAAAATATACAAGCAAAGGGATTCAGAATGAGGTTCTGAGTTGTTTGGCAGACATGGTTCGAACAAAAATTATAGAAGAAGTGAAAGACAGTGAGGTCTTTAGCATAATGGCAGACGAAACAAAACATGTAAAAAAAGGAGCAGATATCTCTAGTACTCAGGTACTATTTCAGAGGAGCTGTCCATGAGAGCTTTCTCCACTTTGAATCGGCTGATCGACTAGATGCAGCAGGGCTTACTGACAAAATCATACACATATTAGAAAGTCATGGTCTTGAATACAAAAACAACCTTGTAGGCCAAGCATGTGACGGTGCTTCCGTTATGAGTAGGCCAAGCATGTGCCGGTGCTTCCGTTATGAGCATTCAGGCGTCCAGGCACGCATTAAAGAACAAGCAAAGCATGCCTTTTACATCCACTGCAGTGCACACTGTCTAAACTTAGTTTTAGTGGATACAGTCAAAGCTGTCCCTGAGGTAGGACAGTTCTTCTCCTTACTAGAAATACTTTACATCTTCACATCTAGGTCATATGCGCATCAGAAATGGCTTAGCATACAAAAAGAGATGTACCCAGGTGCACCTAGAGAGCTTCAGAGACTAAGTGACACTCGCTGGGCATGTCGATATATGGCTCTACACACTATTATGGATAGATTGATTACCTGCCATTAAGCGAGTCCTGCAAGACATAGTCCAAGAACACAATGGTGACAGATCTGTTGAGGCACGAGGTCTGCTTGCACAGATAGATTTACAATTCATTGTGTGCCTTGTTACACTCCATAAAGTGTTTGGAGAAGCAACATTTCTATCAGATATGCTACCGTCTTCATCACTTGACCTGTCAAAGGCTGTTGATTTAGTTGAAGCCTTACTTCAAACTTTTAATGACTACAGGGATGAGTCATTTTTTGATGACCTATGGAATGAAGTATTGAACACAGCTGAAAAAAAAGCTAAGCTTTTTTTCAATTTAATGGAGACTGTGTACTCATTACAGTGGGTCAGATTCAGAACAAGAAAAAGGCCGTTTTCGTACAACCCTTTTCTACCCTGTTTTAGATCATATGCTCAATGAGCTTAACAGAAGGTTCCCTAGCAAAAACTGTGACATAATGAATGGCATCCAAACTCTAAACCCTACAAGTGATGTTTTTCTCAGAGAGGTCCATGTTTCCATTTGCTAGAATGTATGAATCAAATATTGAGGACTTGGGGCATGAACTACATCAGTTCAGAAGAATTTTACAAAGGAAAATAGAGTGGCATGCCGAGACTCTCCAGTGTAGTAGAGCTGGCATTATTCATTGAGCCTTATAAAGAAGTTTTCTTTGAGCTCTTTAAACTGTGCAAGATAGCTGTTTCAATCCCTGTTAGTACTGCTTCTTGTGAACGGAGTTTTTCTGTACTAAAGCTGGTGAAAACGTATCTCAGGTCCACAATGTCAGATGACAGATTAAGCAATTTAGGTCTATTAAGTATTGAGTCAAGGAGGGCAAAGGCCTTGAGTCTAGATGAATTTGCTGATCTTTTTGCAAAAAAACACAAACGGAGAATACAGTTGATGTGACCTGATACTGAATATGTAATGCAAATTCAAATTATAATAGAAATGCAAATAAATTGTTGAATGATTATGAACATGGTCTTTTGCCTGCTAATGCCTGCAACGCAGTGAAGAAAACGATATGGCAACAATAACGTCTAACGTAACTGGCGCCTTTAACAGTTCAACTGGCCCCAGCTTGGCCCCCCCAGTTGAAATGGTCTAGAACCGCCACTGCTACAGACTAGCCAATCAAACAAGGGTTAGGGTTTCAGCCATTATCATACTACCTAAGCCTATCCAAACATCTCCACAAGTTCATAAGGGATAGGTCTAACATATCCATCTGCAGACACAATTTTTTACTTTTCAGAAGAGAAAGGAGAGAAAACATTTAGGGGAAGGTAGGAGAGGAGTGGTGAAGAGAAAACAGATAATGGGGTGGAGAGTGTTCGACTTTATATTAGGAGAGAGGTTCTTTGTTGTTTTTAAAGGAAAAACGTATAAAAATGAAATCTAAGCAGCCAATGACTTGTTATTTTTTCCCCCTCTCTCTCATACCATATTCCCATTGCTAACGTTAGTTATTGCTATTCCATTGCTATAGTTTCTGTAGTCTAGTGGCCAGTTAGTATATGAAAAAAAATTATGCCATTCTTCCCATCGTGGACTAGTAGAGCTGGGACACCAGGTGGGTGCATTAATTATCAAGTAGAACGGGAAAACAGCAGTACTCAGAACCTCCATACATGGAACTCTAGCCGCTGTAATCTAAGTTCTACGAGGGCAAAATTACTATCTGATAACACAATTCATGTTTGTATTACATCATGTAATGTATTGCTCAGTAGAAAGTAGATTTATTGTCGAATTGTAGCTAGATTTTCCGCAATGGTTCCGCTAGCCACCACGTGTAATTCTGTGGAAATTAAGAAAAGTCTGCTGCAGAACTCGACGCTGTGTTAACGCAAACTCTCGTAGTGAATGGGACTATGACCCCACAACATGACAGAGTAGCAAGTGTAGAATTCAGCTATAAAACAACGAAGTGCAGACTAACAGCTACAGTAGGTGTTTTTCCACATTCTCATTGGTCCATCCGACGTCAATCAAATGTAATAATGCCCTTTCACATGATGTAACTTTGTTTATATTTGGTAGCCATAGCCCCTTCAAAAGATATGTTGCAAGCTTTTAAACACATGGATATTTCAAGATTATTAAAATGTATTGCTGCCTGTCCGACAACTATAATAATGCCTTTGACAAATGTTATTATTTTGGCTACAGGACTCCGGTTATGTCACAACTCCATGTTTAAGCTATAGGCGATACGAGAGGAAATATATATAAACAAATGCAACTTATCACGCAAAACAATTATAGCTTTCACCCGACATGTAGCCTATATCGAGTGTCATTCGATAAAACCAACGGAATAAGGCACTTTCAACTACTAACCTTGGTACGTGCCTGCCTGCGGTCTGTAGTCCTCATGAGACTGGCCCAAATGGTTGAATAAACGATTCAGGAGCAAATGCAACAGCGACGGTGGCAAGACATGCTTATTACACTCAAACACTATCCAACTGGCCCAAAGTCTAAGCCTTAGTGCGCTTATTTTCCAAGGCTTTTGATGCGTATGCCTACTCAATGTTATGCTTCATTGATACAAATTCATCAGAAACAAAATACATTTCAGACTGACGTACTACACAAATCCTAGTATTGCAAGTGAGCATGATTTATTTTGTGGCCTGACCAGATTACAAATCACACAATAGGCTACTGACTGTTTGTGGTTGATGTTAATTTCATAATGTACAAAATAGGCTTTAACAATGTTATTTAAGAATATAGAGGCTTTGCTTTTAAAGATTGTTTTACCTTTTAAATAAAAAATGTAACGACTGTCATCAAAAAGACAAGACAAGACAACACACAGAAAACAACCATTGTTCAGATACAAAAAAAATCTAATGGAAGATTAATTATTGACCAAACAAATATTCAACATTTTTAAGAAACACAATGTAAAATGAAAATATTTCAATCTCAGATAATACTAACAATCTAGCTATCGTCATCAAGGGGGCAATGAAAACCAACCGGTGTGAAATAATACATAAAGACAAACAGCCACAACAATTTCTCATTGGCCTGTTATATCCCTCCATCCCTTACATATTAGTTGACTAAATGTAATTTCAAAGAAGCATTATATATAAATAAAAACACTTCTGACTGCATTCAAGTCAGCTAACTGGTGTGTGATTTTATCATGGAATAATTTAGTTCACCACAGCATTGAACACAAGTCTTGAGGCTCCAAGAGGATGTGACCTGCATTCTACATGTGTAACTAGCCTGGGTACTAGTCTGTTTAGGTAACATTACACTCTTTGTACTCTGTGTCATATGCCAAATCTCAGTACAGGTGTGTTTAGCTGGAAAGGAGTGGCAATGACTGGAATGATAGCTAAAAAGACTGGTACCCAGACTAGTGTATAACTACATAGATTAGCAAAATGTGTTTATTTAGACACTCCACGGTATTGTTATGTGACGTTACAATTAGGCCTACTGTACTTGTGAATTGTTATGACAGACCATTTATGGTACTTTAGCCTACTTCTACTAATACTTGATGTAAAGCGAATGCAATTAGTACACAATTAGTTCCATAATATCCATAACATGCACTTTAAGCACACTTTTTAACCCCACCCCCCCACCCCATTCTATAAATTCCTAATATAACAGTTTTGGTCAGTTAAATGGAGAGTGCAAGGAATTTTAAGAGTAAAAAGTAAGGACACTCTGGTGGTTGCCTCGTACTAGGAGAATAGGAGGCAGGTCTTTCGACAGAGTCTCCAACCAGCACATGTAGAGGGCACTGGACACCGTTCCCTTCCGGGCCAATGGCATGCTCCTGTTGGACAGAGAGAAAGTCAGTCGGTCAGAAGTATTAAATAGATCCAAAAGTCCATTTCAATACCATCACTTTATATTTGTGTTCTAGACATAATGTAATATAACTACTTACATAACGATGAGTTTTGCTGAGTTTGAGTGTTCTTTCAGCAATTCATTCAATCTGATCTGTCGGTTAGTCTGGGAAAAAAAGAAATAAGAACAACTCAGCTTATATTAGTTATATATATTTATATATATTAGCTGAGGTTGAATCAAAGGCTAGATTCTCAAATTATATCTTGTTCCTTCCTAGGACACTAGGCAATGGCACCCTCTCAAATAGCTTTCTATACTGCCAATGTTTAGGGACTGTAGTACGACATATGGTCAAACCCTGTAGGCTTTCTTACTTTCTTACTGTGTAGCACTGTATGCTCTATGCGACTAAAACAAGGCTTATGTGTTTACTTGTGCAACCTGTATGAGAAATCAAAGCAAAGAATTTTTACAAAGTGTAGAAAAGTATTCCATTCAAAATTCTATTCAGATTCCTGTGGTGTACACTGTAATAAGTAAAGGACAGTGGACGCAGGTTGTATTTGCCCCACTGCGTGGCAGTAAGATCCAGACCTTTGTGGCCGGGCTGGTCTAGCGGTATTGCCGTAGCCTCCCACACACGTCTTCGACGTCAATATAGCTTAGAATCTGGCCAATTGCCCTTTGACACAACCTCTAACTTTCCCCAGTGTCATCCTCCCTCTATATATGTTCAATAAATTCAGAAATTAACTTAAAAATATATATTTTTTAAAGATCCAGACCTTGGCCCTGTAGAGCTCCAGCTCGTTGTCTGAGATCCTCCAAGGCTCCTCAGCCTTCAACCTTTCTGCAGCATCCTGCTCCATGTCGTCCTCCTTTAGCTTATATGGCTCGATCATCTCCTCAAAGCTAAGCACACTACAAAAGACAGGTAAACGGTACACAGAATGAACGTCATTATTATTGCATTATAATTATGATTACATTGTTATTATAGTCCTAGGCTAATGGGTTTCTTTGTACTTCACATATTGCACAGTTTCTTTGACGGAGGCTTCTCAGTGACCTATAAATGACTTAATCTTGAACATGATCTTGGGGCCTGGCTGGTTTAGTGGTAATGCCGCATCCTCCAGCCCCATATCTACAGTGTTGGCATAGGTTTGAATCTGGTCTACTGCCCTATGATACAACCTTACCCTACTGTTACCCTCTCTCTCTGATCAATCAAATCTGAAAATACATTTAAAAAATATATATTTATACAGTATGTAAATAGAACATGATCTTGACACAGCAGGCATCTTACTTGTGTTTCTTTGGCTTGGTGTTGATGTCCCCGAGCACATAGATCGCAGAGAAATCTATCCTGAACTTGCTGAGTAGAGCAGCCATTCTATTAAAAAACAGGAGAAAGAATCTACATTTTTCAGACTATGGGGCTCAGTTGGTAGAGCATGGCGCTTGCGATACCAGGATCGGAGGTTCGATTTCGGCTGGGGCCACCCATACAAAAAATGAATGCATGCATGACTGTAAGTCGCTTTGAATAAAAGCAGCTGCTAAATGGCATATATTATATTATAGATTCCTCAACCTCACATCATGACTGAAGGATCGATAACTCACGCCCTGCGATCATGGTCAATCCTGTTGATCTTCCCACCAATAAAGAGACGGATTTTGCAGTCCTTCCACTTCTTTTTTTCAGTGAGCAAGTACGGAATCAACAGAGCCAAGCCTGTAACATTTGGAACAGATAAATAAGGGTTGATGGTAAGAAATGACGACTCTTTGGGGTCCAATCTGATTGTTGACACTTGGGTCATATTCATTGGGGCTCACTGTAGCAAAACGTTTTGCAACAGAAAATGTGCTTTTCCTATTGGATATAATGCCTATTTTAGTCAGTTTTCGTTCATTTGGTGCTTAATAATATAATCACAGCATTGACTTGCCATACGGTACCTCCATCATCAAACAGCCACCACACATCCACTGTGCCTTTGCACTGCTTCTTCTTGAACTGCTGGCTGGCCTCCAGAAGCCTTTGGTCTGTGAGGCTCAGTGGCTTTGCACTTCTCTTCGTCTCTGGGGAGCAACCACATCAAAGGCAGTCACACAGTTATTATCAAAGATGGTAATTGACTGTGGACTGTTAGAATTTCCCATAGGAAAATATGTCTCACTAGCTGGGCATGCACAGTTGTATACTAGGCAGTGCCTCCATGATTTCACAGTTTTATTGTGATATTTGCGGGCAAAAATGTTCGATTTTGCTGTGGCAATTCTGGCATTTTGTATGGCAACAAGGCACATGCACAGAGGGCTCTATCTGTGCAGAGCACATGCCCATTTGCCCTTCCAGTTTTTTTGTATACATTTTTGGTCGTTCTTGCTCTGAACCCACTGCCTACATGTCATCGGTAAATTCTCCTATATGCTTCAGAACTAAAATGTTGCACATCTTGATTCAGCATTGGCACGCAAAGTCGGGCACGCTGCACATATTCAGATTAGTGACCAGAAATAACTTGTTTCATTTACTCAAGCCAGTTTTGCCTGGGCAAAAACAGAGTAGGCCTACATTTATCATCCAAATAAAATACAGTTTAGCAATCTACTACTGACTCATCTTTGCCAGAACAATATGCTAACCTGCTGATTCGATTGATCATTTTCATATTTCAGATAGGCACAGTTTGGATTTTTAAAGATAAGCAGCTGTAACATTGCACTGCCTTCAATATTATGGGATGAAGATGTAACATATTCTGGTAACATATTCTGGCAAATGTATTACAATATTTGTGAGGAAGAACAGGGATACCCAGCTGGCCAACAACCGCTCCCTGTGCGCCGATGACGTGGATGTCGATTAAGGCAGCCCCTCCTTGATTCAGAGGAGTTGGGTTAAATGCGGAAGACACATTTCAGTTGAATGCATTCAGTTGTACAACTAACTAGGTATCCCCCTTTTCTTTCGCTGTGCAGGGAGGCTGCCCTCCAAAGTGATGGCACAGTGCAGACAGAACATGCTTTCCATCTGATCCTGCAATCTCTGCTACAAGTAGGCCATATGATTTTGCTTGCTCTGGACTCCAGAGAAGTGACGTGATATATCCCTAGTTGACATTGGCTGCTAACATGAATGACTTTCAGCTCCTTTCAGCTTAAAACACAGTATATTTCTGTAGCCTATCTTGCGTTTTTGAAAATGCTGTCAGTATGGCAGTACTGACAGGATACATTTGCGCAGCGATTGTGCGCGTGTGTTCTGGTGTACACATGTCCATGTGCGTGCGCAGGGGTTGCACGTTTTGTACCACTCTTTTTTGAAAACCACTAAGATACATGATAGTGGTTGTGGCAACAAATGGAGTTTGGTTGGATATAGTAGGCTGCAGTATTTCATACAATCTTCTATTTTGACTGGAACTGTGTTGGTCATTGTTAGTAAGTGCAGCATTTATTCCAGTTCAAAATAGTTTTGCAAAATACTTTATTCATCAGATTGTGCTGCTTTCCGCTCTTTTTAATAATGGCTCAACGAGTCATGGTTGCGAAAACATTTTGGGGGATGCTCTTTTTTTGTTTGAGCACATGCCCCCAAATGGCCTGAATTTGTCAAATTTGTTTGGAAAATGTGCTGTTAAGGGAAAAAGTTTTTTGACGTGTCGCTGATTGAACCACATAATGTGGTGATTGGTTGAAATTGCGAGCCCTCTTTTTGTACTGCAGTGATGGGTCAGTTTTATGACATAATATTGTGATGATTTGACTGTTTTGTGCGGGAAATAGTGCAGTGATTGGTCAAATTTGCAATCCCTTGCATAATATACAGGGAATTGTTGATTTAGAAAATCCTGGAGGGACTGACTAAGACACATTGTAGCTTTTCAACAGAGCATAAACAGTAGACATGAATTACTTTAGTGTGAGATAGGCCTGTTTATGGTTGTTTGGAGCTGGTTTCCTGAACCCAGGATAAGTCAACAGGACTAAAAGTGGACTTCAAGACATGAATAGGCCTAATCTGAGTATTTATGTTTTACAACATTACCTGTGAAGCACTGTGCCTATATACTCATTCTAGTCTAAAGATTACCTCTGAGAATGAGAGGGCTGTTTTGAGCACTGGTGATCAGGGATGGAGGAAAGGAGTTACCGTCCTCGGAGTCTTTACCAACCATGTTGACAGACACCACTACATCTTTCATACCCACGTCCTTCTTCTCATGGGATGACAGGAGCTCATCTGGAGAAGGGGCGATCAGGCAAATCTCAGAGCACTTTATCTAGTTCTTAGGCTGCGTCTGAAATGGAACTCTATTCCCTATATAGTGCATTACATAGACCTCTGGTCAAAAGAAGTAATAATAACAGAAATAAATCTCAGCGCTTTATAAGTGCACTACAGGGAATATGGTGCCATTTCGGATGCACCCTTACTACTGTGAAAAAATCCATAGAACAGCTAGAAACTATCCACTTTATGTCTGTACTACTAAGGAATGTTAAACTTCATTGTGAGGAATGAGTGTGTTGAATGAGTGTTCCTGGGCAAATGAAGAACACAGCATGACACAATACTGTACCTGGGTCTTGAATATGGGAGATATCAAGACCCTCCTGTAGTCTGATGATGACAACACCATGCTGCAAGTCAAAGGCATCACTGAAACACATTCGCACAACGTGTTACTAACACTGAAGAGGGAATATAGTATAACCATAGATGGCTAAAGTGATTTCAATCATGATTTCCTCAGGAAAGCATGCGATGTAGGTTGAAATTGCCTCTATATGCTGATCTTGGGTTTAGCATTTTCCCGTCTAATGGTTAAGGTCAGGATTGGGAAGGGGAAGCTGATCCTAGATCTGTACCTAGGGAAAACTTCACCCTAGAGCAAACCATGTAGTCAGTCAAACTAGATACACTTACTGGATGATGTTGATATACATTTCCACATCTTTCATCTCGCCATCACTCCAGTTGTTCTTAAAGCCCATTACAAGTGTGTTGGGCTTCAAACGCCCCAAACCTGTAGCCTTGAAGATGAAAAAAATTACTTAATTTTCCATCAACATGGATGCGGTTCTTCAGCAGCCAGCGCTGGTAGCGGGCATGACGCTTTCAATAAAAATCCCTTGAACGACGTGCACAAAGTGTGGTCATAACTACCTCCTTATGCGGCAGGTAGGCTAGTGGTTAGAGCATTGGGCCAATAACTGAAAGGTTGCAAGATCAAATCCCTGAGCTGACAAAATCTGTTGTTCTGCCCCTGAACAAGGCAGATTAAGCCACTGTTCCTATGCCGTCATTGTAAATTAGAATTTGATCTTAACTGACTTGCCTGGTAAAATAAATAAATTAAAATGCCAGTAATACTCAATGATTATCGATATTCAAAGCCAATATCTCCTGTATCAAGGCTAGATGGTGATTTTCAATGTGCCAAAGATCATGATAGACAAGAGCCTTGGAACCAGTTCATTTGTGCCATCATGCCACTCCTTTCCACTCCTGGTCATGAAAAAGACTTAACATGATAGCATAAACAGATCTGGTACCAGGCTAGGCAGACACCACACTGAGGATACACCACATATTATAGCAGTGCAATGCAGAACAATCACCTGTAAAAGGTACTGAGCTCCATGTCTCAGGTCTTCAGCAAACACAGGGGTGTAGAAGGCCTTGATGCGGTTCTTCAGCAGCCAGCGCTGGTAGCGGGCATGATCAAGAGACATCTCCTTGAAGTTTGGCCGACGGGACACCTTAGGACAATGAAAACAATCAAAATATGAGTAAGCTGTAAACTATATGTAAGATGTATACTGTGTATGTATGTACAGAGATGCTTTGTAGTTGATAAGGCTTAGCGGCTAGGCTTGTAATGATACGTACCGTGCGGACGTGGCCACACACCATAAGGCCTACGTTCTTAGTGAATGCGTTTACCAGATGGAGTAAAGCAGGCCGGGCATTGGGGTATCCAGTCATCACCAGACACTGGGGTCTATCCCATATGAAAAAATAATAATAATAATCGATACATTTTTCAGGATACATGTGAAATTTTTTAAATTGGCCAAATAATGTATTTCTTTTAAATGTATTTACTAGATTTTAATACATTCCAACAAATATTAAGTATTGTATTTACAGTCAAATCTATATATACACATGTGTGTAAAATTTAAATCTCAATATCAGTTAAATGGATCAGAAAATGCTTTTAAATATACATTCTGAAATACATGAAAGAATGTATTTTAGAATATATTTTTACATATATAGTAGGTAAATATATTAAAACATTTATTTGGAAATGTTTTGTGAAATATATTCCAACAGGCACTTAAAAATTGGCAAATATACAAACTGTGCCAAATCATATTGTAACAAAATGCAATGAAACTTTAGTAGGTGCAGTGTACAAACTTAACCTTTAAATCACAGAACACAGCATGACACATTAAACCCCCCTAAAGTCTAAGCCCTGTCTACTAAGCTATATGGAACTGTTTTAAGAAGGTCATACCAAGGATCATTTAGCTCTTTGATTTGGAATTTTAAGACTGCTTGAAGTATAAAAAAAATATCCCCAAAAATTGTTTGATGAAAAACAATTATGGGCCTTACTGCTATTAGTCCATACAAACGCACTGAATAACAGATTCACTACAACAGTCCCCCAAAAAATCTAAAGGAAATTTGTTCTGAAGTGAGACAGGGATGTTGCTAGGCCTGTTCATTAGCCCCCCCTAAATGAATCAATATATCAGTCAATATATTTTCTCTGTGATATTTTTTTTGTTTTGTCAACCGTTCCATCACATCTTAAACTTATCAGGAGGGCACTAGGGCCTGGGGGAGGCTGCTGCTGCAGAGGCTGCTGCACGCGCTTGTGACTGTTAGACCTAGTTGTAGCTAACATTTTGGTTAACGTTAGCTACTTCTGTGCCTTGAGACTGCTAGCTAACAGTAAACGGACAGGAAAAGGCTCTGACACAACGAATTCATGCAGATAGGCTACGTTGTGAATGTGTGGTAAGTTGAACAGAGAGAGAGAGAGAGAGAGAGAGAGAGAGAGAGAGAGAGAGAGAGTATTCACTACTATAGACTTTGGTCATAATCAAAGCTTTGTCAACGAATACGAACACCATCCCAACCGTGAAGAACGGGATGGCAGCAGCATGTTGTGGGGGTGCTTTGCTGCAGGAAGGACTGGTGCACTTCACAAAATAGATGGCATCATGAGACAGGAAAATGATGTGGATATATTGAAGCAATATCTCAAGACATCAGTCAGGAAGTTAAAGCTTGGTCGCAAATATATATATATATATATATATATTATTATTATTTTTTTTTTTTTCTTCACCTTTATTTAACCAGGTGGGCCTGTTGAGAACAAGTTCTCATTTACAACTGTGACCTGGCCAAGATAAAGCAAAGCAGTGCAACAAAAACGACAACACAAAGTTACACATGGGATAAACAAACGTACAGTCAACACAATAGAAAAATCTATATACAGTAAGATTAGGGCGGTAAGGCAATAAATAGGCCATAGTGGAAATAATTACAATTTAGCATTAACACTGGAGTGATACATTTGCAGATGATGATGTGCAAGTAGAGATACTGGGGTGCAAAAGAGCAACAAAAAAAATAACAATATGGGGATGAGGTAGTTGGGTGGGCTATTTACAGATGGGCTGTATACAGGTACAGTGATTGGTAAGCTGCTCTGACAGCTGATGCTTAAAGTTAATGAGGGAGATATGATATAAGTCTCCAGCTTCAGTGAATTTTGCAATTCATTCCAGTCATTGGCAGCAGAGAACTGAAAGGAAAGGCAGCCAAAGGAGGTGTTGGCTTTGGGGATGGCCTTTGAAATATACCTTCTGGAGCGTGCTACGGGTGGGTGTTGCTATGGTGACCAGTGAGCTGAGATAAGGCGGGGCTTTACCTAGCAAAGACTTATAGATGACCTGGAGCCAGTGGGTTTGGCGATGAATATGTAGCGAGGGCCAGCCAACGAGAGCATAGAGGTCGCAGTGGTGGGTAGTATATGGGTCTTTGGTGACAAAACGAATGGCACTGTGATAGACTACATCTAATTTCCTGAGTAGAGTGTTGGAGGCGGTTCTGTAAATGACATTGCCGAAGCCAAGGATCGGTAGGATACTCAGTTTTACGAGGGTATGTTTGGCAACATGAGTGAAGGAGGCTTTGTTGCAAAATAGGAAGCCGATTCTAGATTTAATTTTGGATTGGAGATGCTTAATGTGAGTCTGGAAGGAGAGTTTACAGTCTAACCAGACACCTAGGTATTTGTAGTTGTTCACTTATTCTAAGTCAGATCCGTCCAGAGTAGTGATGCTAGTCGGGCGGGCGGGTGCGGGCAGTGATCGGTTGAAAAGCATGCATTTCATTTTACTAGCATTTAAGAGCAGTTGTAGGCCACAGAAGAAGTGTTGTATGGCATTAAAGCTCGTTTGGAGGTTTGTTAACACAGTGTCCAAAGAAGGGCCAGATGTATACAGAATTGTGTCGTCTCCGTAGAGGTGGATCAGAGAAACACCAGCAGCAAGAGCGACGACATTGATATATACAGAGAAAAGAGTCGGCCCGAGAATTGAACCCTGTGGCACCCCCATAGAGACTGCCAGAGGTCCGGACAACGGGCACTCTGATTTGACACACTGAACTCTGAGAAATAGTTGGTGAACCAGGTGAGACAGTCATTTGAGAAACGAAGGCTATTTAGTCTGCCGATAAGAATGCGGTGATTAAGTGCACCAGTCCTTCCGCTCCTCCGCTCTCTCCACTGGCTTCCAGTTGAAGCTCGCATCCGCTACAAGACCATGGTGCTTGCCTACGGAGCTGTGAGGGGAACGGCACCTCCGTACCTTCAGGCTCTGATCAGGCCCTACACCCAAACAAGGGCACTGCGTTCATCCACCTCTGGCCTGCTCGCCTCCCTACCTCTGAAGAAGCACAGTTCCCGCTCAGCCCAGTCAAAACTGTTCGCTGCTCTGGCACCCCAATGGTGGAACAAGCTCCCTCACGATGCCAGGACAGCGGAGTCAATCACCACCTTCCGGAGACACCTGAAACCCCACCTCTTTAAGGAATACCTGGGATAGGATAAAGTAATCCTTCTAACCCCCCCCCCTTTAAAAGATTTAGATGCACTATTGTAAAGTGGTTGTTCTACTGGATATTATAGGTGAATGCACCAATTTGTAAGTCGCTCTGGATAAGAGCGTCTGCTAAATGACTTAAATGTAAATGTAAATGTAATTAACAGAGTTGAAAGCCTTGGCGAGGTCGATGAAGACGGCTGCAAGGTATTGTCTTTTCTTGGTGGTGGTTATGATATCGTTTAGGACCTTGAGCATGGCTGAGGTGCACCCATGACCAGCTCGGAAACCAGATTGCATAGCGGAGAAGGTATGGTGGGATTCAGAATGGTCGGTGATCTGTTTGTTCACTTGGCTTTCGAAGACTTTTGAAAGGCAGGGCAGGATGGATATAGGTCTGTAACAGTTTGGGTCTGGAGTGTCTCCCCCTTTGAAGAGGGGGATGACCGCGGCAGCTTTCCAATCTTTAGGGATCTCAGACGATACGAAAGAGAGATTGAACAGGCTAGTAATAGGGGTTGCAATAATTGCGGCAGATAATTTTAGAAAGAGAGGGTCCAGATTGTCTAGCCCGTTTGATTTGTCGTGGTAAAGATTTTGCTGCTCTTTCAGAACATCAGCAATCTGGTTTTGGGTGAAGGAGAAGCGGGGGGAGTGGGGGGCTTGGGCAAGTTGCTGCGGGGGGTGCAGAGCTGTTGGCCGGGGTAGGGGTAGCCAGGTGGAAAGCATGGCCAGCTGTTGAGATGCTTATTGAAATTCTCGATTATCGTAGATTTATCAGCGGGGACAGTGTTTCCTAGCCTCAGTGCTGGAGGTGCTCTTATTCTTCATGGACTTTACAGTGTTCCAAAACTTTTGGGAATTAGTGCTACAGGATGCAAATTTCTGTTTGAAAAAGCTAGCCTTTGCTTTCCTAACTGACTGTGTATATTGGTTCCTGACTTCCCTGAAAAGTTGCATATCGCGGGGGCTAATCGATGCTGATGCAGTACGCCACAGGATGTTTTTATGCTGGTCAAGGGCAGTCAAGTCTGGAGTGAACCAAGGGCTATATCTGTTCTTAGTTCTACATTTTTTGAATGGGGCATGCTTATTTTAGATGGGTAGGAAAGCACTTTTAAAGAACAACCAGGCATCCTCTACAGATGGTATGAGGTCAATATCCTTCCAGGATACCCAGATCAGGTCGATTAGAAAGGCCTGCTCGCTGAAGTGTTTTAGGGAGCGTTTGACAGTGATGAGGGGTGGTCGCATGACAGCGGACCCATTACGGACGCAGGCAATGAGGCAGTGATCGCTGAGATCCTGGTTGAAGACAGCAGAGGTGTATTTAGAGGGCAAGTTGGTCAGGATGATATCTATGAGGGTGCCTATGTTTACGGATTTAGTGAGGCTGCCTGTAAGTTACAGTGTAACAGACGTTGCGAGATTGTTAACGGTGTCTTTTAAATTCAACATAAGTTATGTGGCGATGATATCTAATTAACATTGTATTTAATGTAGTTTTGCTATCTGTGCCAGGCTATAAATGAGACAGATGACGTAACATCATGCACATATCTTTTCATACTCAATTGCTTTCATTCAGTAGACCATTGCAAAACAATTATCAGTAGGTCATGTCTAGAAAAGGTGACATAGTGTTGATCACAATGTCATTGTATTATCCTCAATTTCTCAACTGTAGGCTAGCTAACGACTAACGTTAAATGGATATACGGATATTCTTCTTCGAGGATATACGGATATTCTCCTTCGACAGTGCCAGCAGCTCTGTCGAAGGCCAATCCGGTGAAAAATTAAGATTTTACCAGTTCAAACAAACATATTCAAACTGAAACTGATTAACACATATTAAGCCTTGAGTTATTGTAAATATGAGTTTAATAATAATACATGTCAAAACACAGCAGACAAGAATGAGGGAAAGAAGCTGGAGGCTGACAGGGCTGAGAGAGGTTAGTGATAAAAAAAGCAAGTAGATATTAAGCTTTCAGTTAAATTTGGACAGCATATGACAGCATATGTTTTACTTTTGTTAGGCATAAATACATTTTGTTCATGATATCTTAAAGGGTCATGCAGAAAGAGAGGCTTCTGTGCAAGGCAGAGATCAACATGTGAGCTGTATAAGTGAGAGTAAGCCCAGACCCCCCTAAAAGAGGCTTAGCCCCCTATCCATGAATCTCTAGTTATGTCCCTGCTGAGAGATATAAGAAGATCAGGAAACATGAGTTATTATTATATATTTTTTTACATGTATTTAACCCCTTATTTTTAGCACTAAACAGTCTCCTTATACATATACTTCCATTCATTTTTTTAACTGGTACCGGGGTACCTTCAGACGAGTCTTGTGAGGCCTGTAGGCATCCTAGAGCAAAACAACCGTCATGTACTTGTTCGTGAGATTCTGACCTTTGCACATGTTAGTGTGTAGCCCAAACTGTTCGGACACTACAGACAGAAGTTGGCAGATCGTCTGTACTGACTTCAGACAAGTCTCAAGACGCTTGTGGGTGTCGTAGAGCAAAACGAAGAACACCATCGTGTTCGTGAGAGTTTTGTGAGAAGACCGATTTTTGGGATGTCTCAAGGTCTGACAAACACCACTCTAGCTGTGTCACCTTTCACCGCAGATGCAGAAGTGCGACAAATGCAACAAAAACTTAAACTGACATTTTTTTATGGTATTTTTTTTACTATACTAATTAGATTTCTGCAGGGCGAAAATATAGACTCTAGCTTTTTTTTTACTGGCTTGACAATCCGTCTCGTTGGAGGCCAAAAAGCACTACACCCCCAACAAGCCACGCCCCCAATACTTCTAATAGGTTGCCGCCGCTAAAATATATTTAGTCAGAATGCATTTTTATTGTACATGACACATCCTAAAGGCATACCAAAAGCACTAACATGCATTTAAATGCATTTAAATTACTACAAAAATTATACATGTTCATTTTCTTTTGTGAATCTTGCATTCAATTGCACACAACAAGCTCCCCCTGTCACAATGGGATTCATGGCTGATTTAACTCGTAATTACCAGTTGTGTAGGGCTGTTCAGGTGTATTTTCCCCAAATGTGGTAAATGAGTTACCGCATGGTTATGCACGCACCATAACACCGCTAACCATCCACTGTATAATACCACTCATTGGAAGCACAATACCAAGATATACACTTTCACATATTGTGGAGCATTGTACAATGTATAGTTTTTGTTCAAATTTATAAAAACTGAAATAAAAGAGTAATTTAAGATAAAGGTAAAGAGTAATTTAAGATTCCGAATTTGCATTTGAGATGATAATGAATGGACAGGGGGACCTGATCGAAGATCAGTACTCTTACTCTGAGACACTTGGTATAAATGGGCCTTGATGTTGAACATTGAATGTTGTTGCTGAAGTACACAACGTCAAGGTGTAAGGTTCATTCCATATTACGTGGGTATTTTTTAGTAGTGTGCAGTATGATGTGTAACAGTTACGCTGATGCTCCTCTAAAGGACCTGCTGCTGTGCTACCTGAAGTTTTTGACGTGGTCCTCTACACCAGTGAGAAGGAGGCAGTGTGTCAGGGCATGGTTATAGATCAAGGCTTGAGTGGAGGAGCCCCAGTTAACATCTGTGCGAGAATAAAATGAAAAAGAATGAAGAAAAAATTAAACAATAGATTAGAGACGAATATTGAACAGAAGTGTAACAACAGCCGACATCAACACAGTGTTCTTACAGCAAAGAGAAAAGACTGGCTATAGTTTTCTGTCCCAGATACACTCAAATACTATGTGAGAAGAGGACCATTTACCTGGTTTCTTATAGCTGACATATACATAGAGAGCCAAGACAATGATATTGGTCATAAGGGCGGCCCACCAGTTTACAACAAACATGACAGCACAACAAAGCACGGCTCCAGCCAGCGAGACCCACTTATTGAAATATTTGAAGCTTGGCCTCCATCCTGTTTAGAAGGGAGAGAGCACAATGTACGGTAGAACAAAACATTAACAATAAATTCATATTGACAAAACACGTACTGGGAATATATATGTAGTGACATCAGTGTGTAACAACAGCAGAGTTAGAAAGTCATTTAACCCTTTACACTCGTGGGAATTGGCCTATATGGACAGGGCTGAATTGAAATGTTTCTTACAGAAGAAATGTAAAAGCATTTGCATAACCATGGTAGCCATTGAAAGGGAACTGTTTGGAGATAATGGGAAAATGATTAGACCAAAGGTGAAGACAGTTCACCTGATACAATGATGATCCAAACATTACACTGTTGAATTTATGTGCATTTTACATTTATTGTACTTTTCACCGCATTTGTTGATAACGAAATCTGAAAATACTCGGGATACATGATAAGAATATTCCTGGAAAGACAAAAAATTACAAAGGTTTGAGTGAGAAGACGAACTAGTGTCGCCAAGTGGCCAAACACCTCTCCAAAGTGTGCACATTTCCTAAGTAATTTTAATGCACTTTTATGACTCAAAGAAGAGTCTTCAACTATAAGGTGCCTTTTTGAACACTCCTAGCTGTGCCGTTGAGTATCTAGAGCAAGCACGCTTGTAGGTTTTGAACACAACCCTGCATCCCCGCCATCACACAATTACTGTTGTTGTTTACACAATCCAAAAATGGTCCATTATAAATCGCAATCTGGGTCAGTTGGGAATCATTTGAAAGCTTGTTCTATTGCCAACATGCCTAAGTTATAAAATACGATATTACAGTGTTAAGCTTACACAAAGCAATTCAGGGAAACAGATAATAATTTTGGTGCGCATAGAAAAGAGTCATGACTGACTGCATTCAGGTGTGTGTGCCGCGGTGAACTTGAGTTTTATGATATGGAAATGTGAATTGCACATTTGGACTCATGGGTGTTTAGCAAAATACATAGTCCTCTTAATTTGCAGCATTTCCCTCACTCAGACAACAACTTTTTTTTTAAGTTACGCAATTATGGGGGCAACTTCTTGTCGCACTAGGTCGCACTAGGTGCTCTTGTCGCACTAGGTGCTCAAATTCAGAATGGCTGTCAGTCAAAACCCATCCAGCGCTGTGAAGAGAAGAGCCAGCCCACTGGGCACACCACATAATTTCAACGTGGATATAATTGTGTAATATTTGGTTGAGACGTTGATCAATATGATTACAACCTACAGTTGAAATCAGAAGTTTACATAAACTTAGGTTGGAGTCATTATAACTTGTTTTTCAACCACTCCACAAATTTATTGTTAACAAACTATAGTTTTGGCAAGTCGGTTAGGACGTCTACTTTGTGCATGTAAGTAATTTTTCCAACAATTGTTTACAGACAGATTATTCCACTTATAATTCACTGTATCACAATTCCAGTGGGTCAGAAGTTTACATACACTAAGTTGACTGTACCTTTAAACAGCTTGGAAAATTCCAGAAAATGATGTCATGGCTTTAGAAGCTTCTGATAGGCTAATTGACTTAATTTGAGTCAATTGGAGGTGTACCTGTGGATGTATTTCAAGGCCTACCTTCAAACTCAGTGACTTTTTGCTTGACATCATGGGAAAATCAACAGAAATCAGCCAATACCTCAGAAAAAATTGTAGACCTCCACAAGTCTGGTTCATCCTTGGGAGCAATTTTCAAATGCCTGAAGGTACCACGTTCATCTGTACAAACAATAGTACGCAAGTATAAACACCATGGGACCAGGCAGCCATCATACTGCTCAGGAAGGAGACGTGTTCTCCTAGAGATTAACATACTTTGGTGCAAAAAGTGCAAATCAATCTCAGAACAACAGCAAAGGAAATTGTGAAGATGCTGGAGGAAACAGGTACATCTATATCCACAATAAAACGAGTCCTGTATCGACATAACCTGAAAGGCTGCTCAGCAAGGAAGAAGCCACTGCTCCAAAACCGCCATAAAAAAAGCCAGACTTCGGTTTGCAACTGCACATGGGGACAAAGATCGTACTTTTTGGAGAAATGTCCTCTGGTCTGATGAAACAAAAATAGAACTGTTTGGCCATAATGACCATCGTTATGTTTGGAGGAAAAAGAGGGAGGCTTGCAAGCCGAAGAACACCATCCCAACCGGGAAGCACGGGGGTGGCAGCATCATGTTGTGGGGGTGCTTTGCTACAGGAGGGACTGGTGCTCTTCACAAAATAGATGGCTTCATGAGGCAGGAAAATTGATGTGGATATAGTGAAGCAACATCTCAAGACATCAGTCAGGAAGTTAAAGCTTGGTCGCAAATGGGTCTTCCAAATGGACAATTACCCCAAGCATACTTCCAAAGTTGTGGCAAAATGGCTTAAGGACAACAAAGTCAAGGTATTGGAGTGGCCATCACAAAGCCCTGACCTCAATCCTATAGAACATTTGTTGGCAGAACTGAAAAAAGTGTGTGCGAGCATGGAGGCCTACAAACCTGACTCAGTTACACCAGCACTGTCAGGAGGAATGGGCCAAATTTCACCCAACTTATTGTGGGAAGCTACCAAATACTAATTGAGTGCATGTAAACTTCTGACCCACTGGGAATGTGATGAAATAAATAAAAGCTGAAATAAATCAGTCTCTACTATTATTCTGACATTTCACATTCTTAAAATAAAGTGGTGATCCTAACTGACCTAAGATAGGGAATTTTTACTAGGATAAAATGTTGAGTTTAAATGTATTTGGCTAAAGTGTATGTAAACGTCCAACTTCAACTGTGTCACGTCCTGACCAGCAGAGGGAGCAATTGTATTAGTTTTGGTCAGGACGTGGCAGTTTTTGTGTGTTAAGTGTTGTGTTGGTGATTAGGACTCCCAATTGAAGGCAGGTGTGTTGAGTTGCCTTTGATTGGGAGTCCTATATAGTAGTGTGTGTTTTTCTTTGGGGTTGTGGGTAGTTGTTCTTGCATTGCGTTTTGTGTGCCTGCAAGACTGTTGCTGTCGTGTATTGTTTTTGTCCGGTGGATGCTTTACTCCTTTTTTTAATTAAACTATGAGTATCCACATTCCCGCTGCGCCTTGGTCTTCTCTCCATGACGACACTTGTTACAAACTGCAGGCCTAAAGGTCGAGACAATAAGAAGACACAGTGGCAGAATAAATTCAACCACACCTTTGTTTCATCACCAAACCAGAGAACATCCTCTGTCCAGTGAAGTCCACAAAGCATATTCCATTTTGGGGGGGGAAGCCTGGGTTCCCTTGGCATCCATGAATACATGCCACTCGTTATCACTGTGCTTTGAACCATCTAAAAGCACAACCAAATTCCAATGGAAAAACAATGTCAGATATTTGGTTTAGTTGTCACCCAAATGTCTATCACTGCGCTTTCAACCATTTAAAAGCACAGCAAAATTCAAATGGGAAGACAATGTCAGATATTTTGTTTATTTATAACCAAATGACCTGGATTGCAGTTGAGGGGACATTAAAAGTACATGGTGCAAGGATCAATGCTGTTCGAGATTACTCACAGATTATTACAGCAATTGTGAAAATATCCACAAACCTGACACAACCTTAGCATGCAATCTTGAACATGCACACTGTATATGATTACATAAGAAGAAATGTATAGTTACAGTAACCTCAACTTCAAAACAGCAAGATGGTGTCCCCAGACATGGCAGCTCTGCTTCTAGCTCCTTAGCAACTTTGCAGTATTTAGTTTCTTTTGTATGTTATTTCTTACACTATTATCCCAGAACGTTTTTTGTGTTATTACATACAGCCGGAAATTGCTTTTGGATATCAGAGCGCCGGTAACTCACCAGCACTACGACCAGGAATACGACTTTCCCGAATTGGATCCTTTGTTCCCACCCCCCAGGGCAATTGAACTTATCCTAGAGGCTCCTCCAAGAATCTGCCGGCGGAGAAGAGGTATCCGGAGTGGCATTCTAGTCCGACTCAGAGGCGGGCACACCATCCACCACTTCCGAGTATATTACTTGCTAATGTTCAGTCTCTAGACAATAAAGTAGACTAGCTTAGGGCGAGGATCTCCTTCCAAAGAGACATCAGGGACTGTAACATACTCTGTTTCACAGAATGATGGCTCTCTCTGGATATACTGTCCCCATCCATACAGCCAGCTGGGTTCTCAGTACATCTCGCAGACAGGAATAAAGAACTCTCTGGGAAGAAGAAGGGTGGTGGTGTATGTTTCATGATTAACCACTCATGGTGTGATTGTGATAACGTACAGAAACTCAAGTCCTTTTGTTCACCCAACCTAGAATAACTCACAATCAAATGCCGACCGTATTACCTCCCAAAAGAATTCTCTTCAGTTATAGTCACAGCCGTGTATATTCCCCCCCAAGCCGATACTACGACGGACCTCAAGGAACTACACCGGACTTTATGCAAACTGGAAACCACATATCCTGAGGTCGCATTTATTGTCGCTGGGGATTTTAACAAAGCACATTTGAGAAAAACGCTAACGAAGTTCTATCAACACATTGACTGTAGTACTCGCGCTGGGAAAACACACGACCACTGCTATTCTCTCTTCCGGGATGCCTATAAGACCCTCCCCCGCCCTCCCTTCGGCAACACAGATCACGACTCCATTTTGCTCCTCCCTTGCTATAGGCAGAAACTCAAGCAGGAAGTGCCTGTGCTAAGATCTATTCAACGCTGGTCTGAGCAATTGGAATCCATGGTTCAAGATTGTTTTGATCAAGCGGACTGGGATACGTTCCGGGTAGCCTCGGAAAATAACATTGATGTATACACGGACACGGTGACTGAGTTCATCAGGAAGTGTATAGGGGATGTTGTTTCCACTGTGACTATAAGAACCTACTCAAACCAGAAACCGTAGATAGGTGGCAGCATTCGCGCTAAGCTGAAAGCGTGAACCACTGCATTTAACCATGGCAAAGTGACTGGGAAAATGGTTGAATACAAACAGTGTAGTTATTCCCTCCGTAAGGCAATCAAACAGGCAAAACGTCAGCACAGAGACAAAGTGGAGTCGCAATTCAACAGCTCAGACAAGAGACATATGTGGCAGGGTCTACAGACAATCACGGACTACAAAGGGAAAACCAGCCACATCGCGGACACCGATGTCTTGCTCCCAGACAAGCTAAACACATTCTTTGAGGATAACACAGTGCCATCGACGCGGCCCTCTCCCAAGGACTGTGGGCTCTGATTCTCCGTGGTTGGCGTGAGTAAGACATTTAAGCGTGTTAACCCTCGCAAGGCTGCTGGCCCAGACGGCATCCCTAGCCGTGCTCTCAGAGCATGCGCAGACCAGCTGGCTGGAGTGTTTACGGACATATTCAATCTCTCCCTATCCCAGTCTGCTGTCCCCACTTGCTTCAAGATGTCCACCATTGCTCCTGTACCTAAGAAATCAAAGGTAACTGAACTAAATGACTATCACCCTGTAGCACTCACTTCTGTCATCATGAAGTGCTTTGAGAGGCTAGTTACGGATCATATCATCTCTACCTTACCTGACACCCTAGACCCACTTCAATTTGCTTACTGCCCCAATAGATCCACAGACAATGCAATCGCCATTGCACTGCACACTGCCCTATACCACCTGGACTAGAGGAATACCTATGTAAGAATACTGTTCATTGACTATAGCTCAGCCTTCAACAACATAGTACCCTCCAAGCTCATCATCAAGCACGGGGTCCTGGGTCTGAACCCCGTCTTGTGCAACTGGGTCCTGGACTTCCTGACGGGCCACAAGAGTGCATACTCAGCCCCGACCTGTACTCCCTGTTCACCTGTGACTGCGTGGCCACACACGCCTCCAACTCAATCATCAAGTTTGCAGACGACACAACCATAGTAGGCCTGATTACCAAAAATGACGATTACCCTGGTGGAATGGTGCCAGGAAAATAACCTCTCCCTCAACGTCAACAAAATGAAGGAGCTGATCGTGGACTTAAGGAAAAAGCAGAGGGAGCACGCCCCTTTCCACATTGACGGGACCGCAGTGGAGAAGGTGGAAAGCTTCCAGTTCCTCAGCGTACACATTCACTGACGATCTGAAATGGGCCACCCACACAGACAGTGTGGTCAGGAGGCTGAAGAAATTTGGCTTAGCCCCGAAGACCCTCAAATACTTTTACAGATGCACAATTGAGAGCATCCTGTCGGGGTGTATCACTGCCTGGTATGGCAACTGCACCGCCCACAACCGCAGGGCTCTCCAGAGGGGGGTGTGGTCTGCCCAATGCATCATTGGAGGCACACTGCCTGCCCTCCAGGACACCTGCAGCACCCGATGTAACAGGAAGGCCAAAAAGATCATCAAGGACATCAACCACCCGAGCCACGGCCCACTACAGTATCATCCAGAAAGCGAGTTCAGTAGAGGTGCATCAAAGCTGGGACCGAGAGACTGAAAAACAGCTTCTATCTCAAGGCCATCAGACAGTTAAAAAGCCATCACTAGCCAGCTATCACCCAGTTAATCAACCCTGCACCTTAGAGGCTGCTGCCCTATATACATAGACATGGAATCACTCATCACTTTAATAATGGAACACTAGTCACTAATAATGTTTACATACTGCTTTACTAATTTCATATGTATATACTGTTTCTATTCTACTGTATTTTAGTCAATCCGACATTGCATTTTAGTGAATCCGACATTGCTCGTCCTAATATTTATATATTTCTT
Source organism: Salmo trutta (assembly GCF_901001165.1). Classification (NCBI taxonomy): domain Eukaryota; kingdom Metazoa; phylum Chordata; class Actinopteri; order Salmoniformes; family Salmonidae; genus Salmo; species Salmo trutta. The sequence goes on along the minus strand of NC_042985.1, from coordinate 42,979,990 downwards.
AATTTCATTATTTTACTTTTAGATTTGTGTGTATTGTTGTGAATTGTTAGATATTACTGCACTGTTGGAGCTAGGACCACAAGCATTTTGCTACATCCACAGTAACATCTGCTAAATATGTGTATGTGACCATTACAATTTGATTTGAAAATGTGGCCATAAATGTCTTTCTCATTTTAAGGTTGAATGTTACATTAGTTTGTAAGATAGCTTTGACTTTAGGCTATTTATTTACTGTATTACAAAAAAAATATTGAATTGCGTTTGGTTGACAACACAACCAAGTATCAGCTTTTAAAGGAGCTGTTTCTACTGCTTGGATAGTTGCATCTGAGCCAGTGGCTCAGTGGTGACCTGTCATTCAGGGTAGAGCACCAACTGTTTGGACCTCCACCAGTTTAAATGTTTTTCATGTAATTCTGGCATTCATTTGTGTCTGATATCAGTTTAGCAAACAACGTAAAAATAAAAATGTAGATGACAACCAACCACAATTCAATATCACTAAATATCATTACATGTTAAATAAACCAGAGCTTGAAACACATTGGTTCATTTGCTTTGTTAAACCTACCCTTTGGAATGACTTCGATAGCAACAGTGAATCTATTTGTTTGGAAGTGGAGATCTCTAAACAATTAATTCCTTATGATAGTACATTGGTAATAATCAGTGACAAATATCATAGCAGGGCTTGATTAAAACCCAGGATGGGAAACCAAAGGGTAACTATAGATCAATTCTCCAGTAGGAGGTGCTGCCCAGCCTATTGTTTTTTTCTGATAGTGGATATAATGTTGAAGATCTGACATTGTTTTAAAGGTACAAATTCAACATATTTTACACAAGGTTTGTCTATGTTGAAATTGGGTTACCGTGATGATGTATAGCATGTTACTGCATTCCAATTTAGGCTTTATCAGTCAAATCTGCCATTTTCAACCCGTATATGGCTACGAGTGTAAAGGGCTACAACTAATTTGAATGAAAAGACAGTGAGCATATCGGAGAGTACATATATCAAAACCAATCCTTACCTGGAGAGTTGGCCAGAGATGCATGGAACACAGAAAAATTGATCAAGGCATATGAGGCCAGAAAGAAGTTTGAAATGATGGGAGCAATGACATTCAGCTCAGCTAAGGGGAGAAATCACAAATAAAACTATAAATAGACTAATACATGAGTGACAGGGAGAGAATGAAGTGGATCTTTTCAAGCATTTTGTACACTGTAGTAATCAGTTTGTTGGCCAATTTGGAAACTAGAATGACTTCATTACCCATAATGCTCAATAATGTACAAAAAACGTACCAATAAGAATGAAGGCCAGACCAATACAGAAGGTGAGGACGTAGCCCCGTAAAGGTTCATTGTTCTTTCCATATCCCTTAGCAAAGACATGGAGGCCTGGGTAGATGTTGTCCTTGCACAAAGCCTAAACAGCCACACATACACATTGAGATACCAAATCCAAGCGTATAAAGCGGGAAAGGTCTAACATCCAATTCAATTGACAGGACATATCGTATACTCGTTTTTGACATAATATTCGATATCTAAAATAATGTCTAAGGGGCGGTTTCCCGGACACAGATTAAGCCGCTTACGTGTCTTTTTGTTGAGCAAAACTTTTTGTGGAATGTACTACGCTGCATACAGACCCCCGCACACTCAAGGTCGTCGAGATATATAGAGTTTCCTTGTAGGCCTATTTGGCGGGAAACTGTGAAGCGAGCTGTAGCCTATTGCCTGTTTCTGTTTCTGAGTCTTTTATTAAAGAATGTGAAACAATGTTGTGTTTATTTGCTGCTTTTCATTAAATCATGTAGCTGTTCTTTAGGCTATGGGCAGAATATAATATTTTGTAGCATAGGCTACTGAATTTATGACAGTAAACAGTTCATGTGAAAAAGGCCGATATTTGGTTGTTTCAATTGAAAAAATACTCTTTGTCACATGACAATAGCAATAGCAACATTATGATTTTAGAGACACAAAGTAACAATAGCCTCTATGATTAAAGGGATCGGAGTCCATCTACTATTGGGGTCTCCCCATCATTATCATTATTTACATCATTCAAATTCACCAAATCAGTTTGTTTACAAGCCCACTAGGCTACTCATTTGTTTTCATTAAAAGTCCTGAATGATAGATAGGAAAATACAACATAGCCTAGGGTGTTTGCCTAGGCTATCTTACACAATTGCACACAATAGCCTTCAGTGTCCAATCCGATGCACAGAAACATATGAAAACATTAACTCATTACCTTGATGCTTTCTCTGTTACATCTTGTAGACCCTGCTGCAAATCAAGCAGATAATCAACATAACTGTTTTTGCATCGCATGCTATCTCACAACAGCTGTTTGCCACTTGACTGTCATTCAGAAAAATATTTACTGGATCAGCTGATGATGGTTGACAATAACACTAGGCCTAACTTAACAGCTGGATACCAAATGCACATCTAACAAGCAGGTAAATTAGCCTACCCATAGCCTATTGAAGAACCACGCAAGTTAGGTGACTTTTGGTTAAAGCATTCTATTTTGCAGTTGCATACATCATTTTGGATTTGTGTTCCCATAAAAACTGTTTTCACGGCATGGCTTAAATGATCATTATGAACATTTGATAATATGAACATTTGCTGCCATTAATAGTGCACCATCTCATAGACTCAGCAAGACTTTTGTCCAACTGATGCTCCATAAGGGGTCAATGGGTTTCTTATTGTATTCATGATTGATTCGAAGGAAGCTTTCAGAACATTCGCACTTTGCCTACTGGTCAATCATCTCACAGTCATATGGACACTCCTATGTGCAGTGCAGGTCAGTTATATTTTTGTCTCCTTTTCATATCGAGAAAATGGTAGCTTATTGATCACAGAGCGACCAGCCAGCTGTCACATTTTTATTTATTTATTTCATACAATATTCTGCCCATATGAACAAATGTATATACAGTATATTCTCCTTTGGCATGCTTTTAGGTCCAGGCCCAATCTGTGTCTGGGAAACCGGCCCTAAAAATGTACTCCACGAAAATACTCGAAATATAACAAATACCGAAGGAGGGTTCTCACCTGGAAGACTTTTGGGGCACTGACGAGAGAGGCCAGGGCTGATGACAGCGTGGCCGAGAAAATACCAGCAGTGATCAGAGGTCCAAACCCAGACACCAAACTCATGACCTAGCCAACAACAAGCCTAGACGTTACTTCATTAGTTGGCACCTTCAATGATATCAGGCAACACACACATTCTCTCATGAACTGAGATTAAACTACAGCTATTGAAAAGATTGAAATGCAAAAACAAAGGTCATGTTATAGAGGGTACCATAGGGGTGCTAAGCCATTAGTGGTAGTGGGGAGAAAGTCATGCAAAGTCATGGCAAAACACCTCAAGGCATAAGAAAATACAAAAAGATCAGTGCTAACCATGACCAATTTGTAAAAGGCTTGCAGTGTGTATTCATAATAAACAAAAAAAAACAACAGCAAGGTGTATTGTTCAACTCTATGTCTGCTGTGCAAACCAATCGACAAGTGCCTTTGTCATTAATGCCATGTAAGTGCACTTGGCTTTGGTACTGGGTAACCCTGTACCACTTGCCTATGATATCAGTGGCACAAAGTGGGTGGGTGCCTACGCACAGTGGTTGCTGTCAATGGTCTCATTCAAGACCTAGAGAATGCCTTGTGACTCACAACACAAGCACTATTATCCCAGCTCCCATTGTTTACCACTAACTAACACTGCAAGCCCCTACATCTATTGTCAAAAATTCAAGCAGGAAGGAGAATAGCGTAGTGAGGGAAATGCAGCTTCTGAACTGCCATGAGAGATGGAATAATTTTTTGCAGCCCATTTTATCACTAAATTGCCCAACACTAACCCAAATCAAATTCTCAGCTTTCCACATCAAACAACTACCATGGTGTTAAAGGATCATATAAGGTTACACCTTCTTTTATAAGGCTCTATGCCAGGTGACTATTTTAAAGAATAATTCCTTTTGGAAAAAAGCATATCTGAAAACATCCAAGCAGAGCATTGTGCTAGACTAGAGGTCAACTTTCAGCAGAGGTAGGAGACCTGCTTCGACCAGTAGTTCGAATGACAATCAGGATCGGGGTGGGGGTTATAATGCGTGAGACTATTTTAAAGGGGATGGTTCACCTAAATTACAAAATTACGTATTGGTTTTCTTCCTGACAGCGACCAGGTAAACAAAACTGCTTACAGGGTAAGGAAACCAATATGCAGTGTTGTAGTTTGGGTGAACTATCCCTTTAAGTTGTAGGCTCTCTGGCTAAACTTTGTTACATCATGTGAGGTTAACCATTATTGGAGGTACATGTTAATGTCAATGTTAAGATAATCCTACACATTACCCCAGGCCCAGACATACTTGGAAATCGTTCATAAGCCCAAATTTGCAGCCTCCTTCCTTACAAATCGAGAAGTCATAACCAAGTGTGCAGGCAGCATCCGTGCAGTTCAAGTCACTGACACTGGAGGTATCATTGTGATCGCCAGTGGCGTCTCTAAGGATACAAGATCCTGTAAGAAAGGATGAGAATATTAACTTGAATCTTCAATTAACTAATTGTGGAATTTTTAATAATATTAAACAGTGTACTTGTCTTGCTACTGTAACTTCATGTTCATTTTATAAAGAGAAAGATTACCAGTAGAAACAGTCACTGCCACATAAGTAATTCCAGTTATAAGGATGGCCAAAAGAGTGCCCTTTGGAATGGCTGACTGAGGATCCTAGGGGGACAGAACAACATATTTCTCAATGTTTTGTTGTGAATACATTAAAAACGCATGACAGTTTTTGCTCTATATTGAAAGTGCTCCATCTTGAAAACTTCACTGCTGACATGCACCCTTTCTAGGGATTATATTAACAGTGGACTAATGAACAAAATGCAAAAATGTAGTTTGAGTGTACAGTAGTATTCCTTTAAAGTTCCAGTGAATTCAAAAACATGATATTCCTGTGTTTCATATATATTACCACACTATGGAGGTTGAAATAATAATGTGAAATTGTGAAAATAATGATAATGCCCTTTTAGTGTAAGCGCTGTTTGAAAAGACCGCCTGAAATTTTTGCCTGTTTTGGTGTGATGGAGTTTTGGCCTGCCTGGTGACATCACCAGGCGGTAAATTAGTTATTTGACCAATAAGAAAGTGAGTTCCAAACCTCTGCCAATAACAGTGAGTTTTCAGTTTCCTCCTCCCCACTCAGACCTAGGGTTGCAACAGTGGTGTAAAGTACTTAAGTAAAAATACTTTAAAGTTCTACTTAAGTTGTTTTTTGGAGTAGCTGTACTTTTACTTCACTACATTCCTAAAGAAAATCATGTACTTTTTACTCCATACATTTTCCCTGACACTGAAAAGTACTTGTTACATTTTGAATTCTTAGCAGGACAGGACATTTTTCCAATTCACGCACTTATCAAGAGAACATCCCTGGACATCTCTACTGCCTCTGATCTGGCAGACTCACTAAACACAAATGCTTCATTTGTAAATTATGTCTGAGTGTTGGAGTGTGCCCCTGGCTATCCGTAAATTAAAAAAAACAAGAAAATGGTGCCGTCTGGTTTGCTTAATATAAGGAATTTGAAATAATTTATACTTTTACTTTTGATACTTAAGTACATTTTACCAATTTTATTTACTTTTGATACTTAAGTATATTTAAAACCAAATACTTTTAGACTTTTACACAAGTAGTATTTTACTGGGTGACTTTCACTTTTACTTGAGTCATTTTCTATTAACGTATTTTACATTTACTCAAGTATGACAATTGGGTACTTTTTTCGCCACTGGGTTGCAAAGCTACCGGTAATTTATCAAGGTTACCAGAATCTTCAGTAATTTTGGTAATTAAGAGAAAATATATGGCAATCTATTGTAACTTTGGTAATTTATACTGGAATAACTTAAAACAAATGTATTCATATATAGTATTCTTATATATATATATCTGTGTCCATATTGTCCATGAGTTTGTAGTAGATAGACAATTTGGTCCAAGAGAAAATAGCCTAATTAATAAAAACAACATCTAAACAACAATTTTCAATTACTGTACCTCTGCAACTCATCCAACTATTTACTTTCCCCACAACTGCCACCAGTTTGACGCCAAAACATTGACAAGAAAAACATTGGCATAATAAAATAAATATAAAGGATATTAAATGCTGAAACCCTCATATCAAACACCAATAGTATTCACTAAGTTGATGGTTTATATTTAGGATAATGTTTTACAGCTTTGTCATTCTATTTTTTAATTAATTATTTCATATATTTTACATGTGATAAGTCCAGAGAGAGGGCCAGAGATAATTGCAGACACGTGATAAGTTTAATAAAGATTCAATTTCAAAAAATAAAAAATAATCTACCCAAAAGGGCCACTAGAAGTATTTTGATAGATTACATAAAATCCTTGAAATATACCAAAATTCCAGGAGTTTACTGGTAAAGTTTCCAGTAAAATACCCTCCCTTTGCAACCCTACTCAGACCACTCACAGACAGTCTTTGCAAAATTCTTGGGTGAGAAATTGCTATCTACTAAGAAGCTATTTTTGTTTCTTTTTGACCGTTTTAATTGAAAACAATCACAGTAGGGTACTTCATTGTTACTGGGAAAGGATTTGATATTGATATAAAACGGCTGCTTTGGACCTTTGAGAGAAGCCAAGGTCTTACTGTAAGGTCTCCTGAGATGTTGGCACCTGCCAGGATGCCTGTTGCAGCCGGAAAGAAAATGGCAAACATGGAAAAGAATGTCTCGCCGTCTCGGAAATCCGGTCCCATGTTCTCCATCATGATAGCCGCTTCGGATGAAAAAGAACACAACGTGAGAATTTCATCTTGATTCAATGGGGGCAGTCGTAAGCCATTAAATATAATGCTAGCCTGTGTGCCAGTCTGTTTCTGCACTCTTGCCAACTCCTAGGTAGGCAAAAGCACAAACAGATCTGAGATTAGATTAATGTAATGCATGTTCAACAGAAGGAGAATTACAATTTGGGATATGGAAATGAGTGCATAGTTGAACTATCAGACAAACCTTTGTAGCCAAAGAAGCCTTTGGGCTCTTTTGACTCCATGGTGATGACGGTTCCGATGAAATAGTTGAAGATGGCGGCCAAAAGAATGACCAACAGCACAATCTGGGCCTGGAAGGGAAAGTTGGGTCATGAGTGGTACAGAGTTTCAACACGCTTATCTGCCAGAAGTTCCATAAAGTCACTACGGCAAGAGTCTAAAGTAAAGCAAGGGTTCCTTGTGTTACTATGTGTGACAGTGCATTGCTCTGTGGGTCTTACCTTCGCCTCCCACTCCATCCCTGCCACTGAGATGCCCAGAAGCAGGATGACAGTGAGGGTGCCCACTATACGGACATCATTGAGCTCATCTGTCATTAGGGCATCTACATCCTGTCAATCAGAAAACAATCACCCAAGGCTGTTACTGTTGTTGCTATGTAAAATGTCAACATGGCACACAGCGATCCAATCAACGTTCACTATACAGGCATATCAAATGTTCCTTACATTAAGCATCTCAACGACAGTTTCAGCAAAGCCCACAACATACATGGCCACAGCCACAGCATTAGCAAAGGCGAAGATGAGACCAATGGAGCCGCCAAATTCAGGGCCCAAACTCCTTGATATGAGGTAATATGCTCCACCTAAGATAAGAGGAAGAATTACAGACGGGTTACACCAGAAACACACTAGGGTTAGACCAGAATCACAATTCAAGCGTGTTAATGCTCGGCACACTATGTCTGACTTTAAAGGTAATTTCCGATTGAGCTGACATTTTTTACGTTTATTGTGAGTGTGATCTCCGCGAATGCAGGAACATTGCCTTTAAAATCCACAGTGTCGACAGCCAGGGGCGTCTGGCACCACAAAAATCTGAGGGGGCACAAATACGTAAGGATGGCTGGGGGGTGGTCTGAAACAGCTTTTTCCTGCAATCTAGAGCCATAATCATTTTGCTTAGTTCTATATAAAAAATATGTCTATTTTTCTGCATACCTCTTGAAATGATCAGTCTATAATATTAAAGGTAGGGTTATTTGAACAGTGAGAAACAGAATAACAACAAAAAAATCCAGAAAAACGCATGTCAAAAATGTTATAAATTGATTGGCATTTTAATGAGGGAAATAAGTATTTGACCACCTAAGATAAGCACACTCTTAAAGGGAGTGCTCCTAATCTCAGCTTGTTACCTAAATAAAAGACACCTGTCCACAGAAGCACTCAATCAATCAGATTCCAAACTCTCCACCATGGCCAAGACCAAAGAGCTCTCCAAGGATGTCAGGGACAAGATTGTAGACCTACACAAGGCTGGAATGGGCTACAAGACCATCGCCAAGCAGCTTGGTGAGAAGGTGACAACAGTTGGTGCGATTATTCGCAAATGGAAGAAACACAAAATAACTGTCAATCTCCCTCGGCCTGGGGCTCCATGCAAGATCTCACCTCGTGGAGTTACAATGATCATGAGAACGGTGAGGAATCAGCCCAGAACTACATGGGAGGATCTTGTCAATGATCTCAAGGCAGCTGGGACCATAGTCACCAAGAAAACAATTGGTAACACACTACGCCGTGAAGGACTGAAATCCTGCAGCGCCCGCAAGGTCCCCCTGCTCAAGAAAGCACATATACATGCCCGTCTGAAGTTTGCCAATGAACATCTGAATGATTCAGAGGACAACTGGGTGAAAGTGTTGTGGTCAGATGAAACCAAAATGGAGCTCTTTGGCATCAACTCAACTCGCCGTGTTTGGAGGAGGAGGAATGCTGCCTATGACCCCAAGAACACCATCCCCACCGTCAGACATGGAGGTGGAAACATTATGCTTTGGGGGTGTTTTTCTGCTAAGGGGACAGGACAACTTCACCGCATCAAAGGGACGATGGACTGGGCCATGTGCCGTCAAATCTTGGGTGAGAACCTCCTTCCCTCAGCCAAGGCATTGAAAATGGGTCGTGGATGGGTATTCCAGCATGACAATGACCCAAAACACACGGCCAAGGCAACAAAGGAGTGGCTCAAGAAGAAGCACATTAAGGTCCTGGAGTGGCCTAGCCAGTCTCCAGACCTTAATCCCATAGAAAATCTGTGGAGGGAGCTGAAGGTTTGAGTTGCCAAATGTCAGCCTCGAAACCTTAATGACTTGGAGAAGATCTGCAAAGAGGAGTGGGACAAAATCCCTCCTGAGATGTGTGCAAACCTGGTGGCCAACTACAAGAAACGTCTGACCTCCTCTGTGATTGCCAACAAGGGTTTTGCCACCAAGTACTAAGTCATGTTTTGCAGAGGGGTCAAATACTTATTTCCCTCATTAAAATGCAAATCAATTCATAACATTTTTCACATGCATTTTTCTGGATTTTTTTGTTGTTATTCTGTCTCTCACTGTTCAAATAAACCTACCATTAAAATTATAGACTGATCATTTCTTTGTCAGTGGCAAACGTACAAAATCAGCAGGGGATCAAATACTTTTTTCCCTCACTGTATGCTTCTCTGCTTCTCACATCTTAGAGGAAATCTGGGTAAAAGATTGAAAGGAATGTGAGTCTTATTCAGTACGTTTAGTTATTGCTTGCTTTTCTAGAAATTGAAAGTCTACCAACCTTGCCCGCTACTTTAACTTGATCGATAGGCTGAAATGCTTTTGGTAACTAGTTATGAGGTTGGGAGATTGGGAACCTTTCTGGGTTAGCTAAAGCCAACTGAGGGGGCACATGCCCTTCTGTACGGGCATGACGCTTCTGTCGACAGTGCTCTACAGATCTAATCCCGGTATCATGAAGGATCTCAATGACTTTACCAAATTAATACTCCTTAAAATCTCTTCTAATACCTCATTTTTATAATTCTGCTACAGGATCCTAATGCATTGTTAATATATTAGCATTTCATCCGGAATAAAGCTTTCCCTTACCTCCTCGCACAAACCCATTGGTTGCTATGGCTGAGGTGGAGAGTCCAGTGATGGTGGTTACAACTGTTGCCATCAGAATAATAACACATGTCAGACCTGTTAAAAAAGATGAGCAAATGATCTTTTAGTAGATAACTTTCTCATCATGCTTACAGGTAAAATCGATTGTGACAAAGGCCTGTAGGAATTTGTTTTACCTGACCTGGAAAAACTCTGAGCCCTAGTTATAGAACATGTTAGTAGGCCCACTTGGTCAAAAAGCATAATAATAATATACCTGCAAGTATACAATTTTATGATAACAAACTTTACAACAAGGGGTGCGTTTATTTTGTGTCACCTGGTGCCCCAGGTGGGTGGAGATTTCACTTTAAGACCAATGGAATGGTCTAAAATGAACAAACCCTGAAAGGGGTTTTGGTGATGCAAAACTAACGCGCCCAATGCTCAAGCAACACTATGAGGTTTGAAACCTTAAATATTTTGGTCTTGATTGAACATAAGTCAACACCTACGTACCAATGCCTGCCTGTCCCACGATCCATGACATGCGAATAAAGAGCATCACACCCCAGATGTTCAACATGCAACGTATCTGAAAACACAGACACACAGGTGACAACATTCATGTTACCAACACATACTTCTATAGTGGGGGGAAACCATTCATTTGAAAGCTTGTTTTTAGATTTGTGTTGGATGTCTTTGAAAGGATTTACATTGATGTGCAATTCAATGATTCATCACAGAGCAATAAGGAGAACATGGTAGAGTTTGAATCGTTCTAAAAGAAAAAAACGGGATGTTTGGGCCAGAGACAACAAATTGTTTAGTTCCCAGTTCTGGTCACACTAACCAGGACACCTTTGACCCAGCCAAACTTGATGGTGCCTCCCTTTGCTTGTTCCTTTGTTCCTTCTTTGGCTGCAGCCTCCTCAGCAAGAGTAGACTCCTCCCCAATAGGAAAGCCATCCTCATCCAATGGCTCCTGAAAAATACCACACATAACAAATGCTGACAAACATTAAGGGCTAGATTCAATCCGATTGCCTATGATCATCTTAAAGGCAACGTTTCCAAGTTTGCGTTCGCTGTATATGTGACCTGATTCATGAAACGAGAGCCGTATGAACGTATAAAATATTGATTTTATCAAAATGCGTTTTTAGGAAGATATTCCTTCTCGAACATATGAACTTTCATGTGCCTTCATAACAAACTTGTATGCCATCTGTAAATACGAATACAATTGTTAAATTACGAGCCTTGTTGGTTAAACCACAGAAAAAGTTTGCAACCTTCCCACTAGCCATGATTGGCTAAGATATTGAGTGGCCTGGACATGCCGAGAGATGAGTTCGGATTGATTTGTCATAGAAGGCTTCTATCTATTATTTTGAGCTCGTCAGTCTGTGTCGGTAATCCTGTCGAAAGCAGCTTTTTTAAAAAAAATGTATTGTGACCTGCATAAGTGTTGCTCTCCGCTTTCTGGAGGATCAAGTTTTGAAATCAATGGAATTAGAGTATGATAGTTAAATAGATGGAGAAAACACCTGTCTCCAGATTACATCTTCAAACTAATGACAACCGTGGTATGGCATTCTTGACAGGGAGATGCGTCCATCATGCATGATGATGTATACACGTAAGATAGTCTAGCATTAGCTAGCTACATTTTCAGATATTACACGTTTCAAATTTCGACAGAAAGTGGTTTCATTTCAAGCTGTGTTCATTGTTGCTTAACTAGCTAACGTTAGCTGGCTGGCTTGTTAGCTAACGTTACGTGACGTGTGTGATCTTAAACATTATTTACCTAGCTAGGTTCATTGTTTACTTAGCTAGTTAGCTACATGTCTTAAGATAAAGTGTACTGTTAGCTAGCTAGCTAATGTTAGCTGGCTGGCTCGTTAGCTAACGTTATGTGTGTGAACTTACACTTTGTTTACCTAGCTAGGTTCATTGTTTACCTAGCTAGCTATATGTCTTAAGCTAAAGTGTACTGTTAGCTAGCTAGCTAACGTTAGCTGACTGGCTCCCTAGCCAACGTTATTATTTGTATTGTTGCATTGTTGGCACTGTTCATTGTTGTTTAACTAGCTAACGTTAGCTGGCTGGCTTGTTAGCGAACGTTACGTGATGTGTGTACAACACCCGTTGAATATGGCCGGTGTCAGTAAACATCTGCAAAAAAGCCTAAAGAAATTGTTGCCAGCAGAGCTGCTTAGGCTGTTTTCATGTTATCCATAGGTAAACAAATCATCAGCCAGAACGTCAAGTGTGCGCTACGAGAGCGAAACAAGTTGGGAGGGGCTAAAGCTTAAGATGGTGTGAACGATGCTGAATGGGTGTAGACAAAGAAGAGCTCTTCGCTAGATACCAAAACATTCAAAGGCCAATTTCTCAAAAGTGAGTTTACAAGTTAATCAACTTTCAAAGCAGAATTACTTTCCTATTGTTCCTCAAATGGTTCCCATTGTTCCTCCCCATTTTGTTGCTCTCTACTTTTATCCAACACAATTTCAAATGTTGCTACATAAAACCGAATCCAGGTGTTGAGTCACATATGTCAACTCAATTGGAAATTACCTTTAACCCTAAAAGTGGCAACATATTATTTGCTATAATGTGGATCTTCTGCTGAACTGAAATCGGAAGTTCAAACAATAACAAAGGGCACCCCGTCACTGTTTTGGTTAACAGCTGAGGGATGGGGCTGGAGAAATGTAATTTATCCTTTTCAAATTCATAGACATAGCTATGAATGAAAGGACTGACCATCAATGCTTTCAGAATAATAGTTGTAACCCTGTTTTGCATTGTCTGCATATTTACAAACAATGGAGAAAAACAAGCTTATATTTTGGGTTCTGATGGGGTATGACAGTTGAACTAAGCTCATGAGGCATTTCTAAGTTATCTTCTTCAAGAATCATTGGGTATGTCATTCATTTAAGGGAGTGGCTGCATGACTGGATTATCTGGAGTTCTTTCTGATAGCTAAACAACCGTACCTTCTGCGCATGTGCTAGTTCGGCAGCCTAGAGATGGAATAGGCTACTCGGGCGAATTTCAATGATGTACTATCTATCAAATCATTCTGTGTTGCATGATCACTGAGAAGCAAAATAACAGTTGCATGTCATCTATGGTTAAAACACAGATTGTTTTGCCCCAATGCAATGTGTAGACAGGGCTCTCGAGTGGTGCAGCGGTCTAAGGCACTGCATCTCAGTGCTAGAGCCGTCACTACAGACCCTGGTTTGATTCCAGGCTGTATCACAACCGGCTGTGATTGACAATCCCATAGGATGGCGCACAATTGGCCAGCGTTAAAAAATTGTTCTTAACTGACTTGCCTAGTTAAAGGTTAAATAAAATTTGCTACATGTTACATGTGATGTTTTCATGTAGGCTAAATGCATTTGTCTGACTCGTGCTTATGTTTGTGCTACTGCAATATCCTTAGTTACAACAGACAGAAAAGGTTGCAGCTACATATTGATCATGTAGTCCTATATTAGCCTACAAAATACACTACCGTTCAAGAGTTTGGGGTCACTTAGAAATGTCCTTGTTTTTGAAAGAAAAGCACATTTTTTGTCCATTAAAATAAACACAAAATGTATCAGAAATACAGTGTAGACATTGTTAATGTTGTAAATGACTATTGTACCTGGAAACGGCAGATTTTTTATGGAATATCTACATATGCGTACAGAGGCCCATTATTAGCCTTTTAAAATTATAAACTTGGATTAGCTAACACAACGTGCCATTGGAACACAGGAGTGATGGTTGATAATAAGGGGCCTCTGTACGCCTATGTAGATATTCCACAAAAAATTAGCCATTTCCCGCTACAATAGTCATTTACAATACAACATTAACAATGTCTACACTGTATTTCTGATCAATTTCATGTTATTTTAATGGACAAAAAATGTGCTTTTCTTTCAAAAACAAGGACATTTCGAAGTGAATCCAAACTTTTGAACGGGAGTGTATACACTGTATGTTTTTGGAATGCTTATTCAAATCGACGTAGGGAACGGAGGGTGGAATGGGACGGTTCGATCCGGTCTCCTAGCCTCAGCCTTAATTTAAGAGTGTAAAAATGGATATAGCAATTGCAGTTTTCCCCTTTCAAGTACAATTCAGTTCCATTTGTGCAATACAATTCAATAATCAAATTCAACTTACGTTGGCACTAATATCACTCCATATCAGACTTGGGAAGTTTTTGTTTCCTCTGCAAATGGAAATGGAACCTTTGACATGCAGGTATGCATGTACAGTTGAAGTCGGAAGTTTACATAGACCTTAGCCAAATACATTTAAACTCAGTTTTCCACAATTCCTGACATTTAATCCTAGTAAAAATTCCCTGTTTTAGGTCAGTTAAGATCACCACTTTATTTTAAGATTGTGAAATGTCAGAATAATAGTAGAGAGAATGATTTATTTCAGCTGTTATTTCTTTCATCACATTCCCAGTGGGTCAGAAGTTTACATACACTCAATTAGTATTTGGTAGCATTCCCTTTAAATAGTTTAACTTGGGTCAAATATTTTGGGTATCTTCCACAAGCTTCCCACAATAAGTTGGGTGAATTTTGGCCCATTCCTCCTGACAGAGCTGGTGTAACTGAGACAGGTTTGTAGGCCTCCTTGCTCACACACACTTTTTCAGCTCTGCCCACACATTTTCTATAGGATTGAGGTCAGGGCTTGTGATGGCCACTCCAATAAATTGACTTTGTTGTCCTTAAGCCATTTTGCCACAACTTTGGAAGTATGCTTGGGGTCATTGTCCATTTGGAAGACCCATTTGCGACCAAGCTTTAACTACCTGACTGATGTCTTAAGATGTTGCATCAATATATCCACATCATTTTTCTTCCTCATGATGCCTTCTATTTTGTGAAGTTCACCAGTCCCTCCTGCAGCAAAGCACCCCCACAGCATGATGCTGCCACCCCCGTGCTTCACGGTTGGGATGGTGTTCTTCGGCTTGCAAGCCTCCCCCTTTTTCCTCCAAACATAACGATGGTCATTATGGCCAAACAGTTCTATTTTTGTTTCATCAGACCAGAGGACATTTCTCCAAAAAGTACGATCTTTGTCCCCATGTGCAGTTGCAAACCGTAGTCTGTCTTTTTTATGGCGGTTTTGGAGCAGTGGCTTCTTCCTTGCTGAGCGGCCTTTCAGGTTATGTTGATATAGGACTCGTTTTACTGTGGATATAGATACTTTTGTACCTGTTTTCTCCAGCATCTTCACAAGGTCCTTTGCTGTTGTTCTGAGATTGATTTGCACTTTTCGCACCCAAGTACGTTCATCTCTAGGAGACAGAACGCGTCTCCTTCCTGAGCGGTATGACGGCTGCCTGGCCCCATGGTGTTTATGCTTGCGTACTATAGTTTGTACAGATGAACGTGGTACCTTTTAGACGTTTGGAAATTGCTCCCAAGGATGAACCAGACTTGTGGAGGTCTAAAAAATGTTTGGTCTTGACTGATTTCTTTTGATTTTCTCATGATGTCAAGCAAAGAGGCACTGAGTTTGAAGGTAGGCCTTGAAATAAACAATTGTTGAAAAAAATTATTTGTGTCATTCACAAAGTAGATGTCCTAACCGACTTGCCAAAACTATAGTTTGTTAACAAGAAATTTGAGGAGTGTTTGAAAAACGAGTTTTAATGACTCCAACTTCTACTGTATTCATAAACATTGTGTAATATCTAGAATATTAGATATAGAACCTGTGGTTTGAATAGATGTTACAATATTTCGGCCTGTGGGATGGACTGATGTATATACTCTGTCCTCCATTACTAGTGACCTGCCCCCATGAGAGGCATGTGAGTGATCCAACAGGATAGCGTGGCTATAAAGTGTTAGAGACCAGAGACTGGGACACTGGACCATTGAGTATAGGGAAGGGAGAGGGAACCACGGCAGCATTGTTTGTTGGTGGCTGCAAAGGCTGTCAGTTGCCAAGATTAGCCGGTGATCAGGGTTTGGGCATGGTCAGAGAGAGCATTGTCTGAGCAAAATGTGTGGGTCATGCCCCTGATGTCACGCTGTCCATTCAAAGGACTGCAAAGGAGAAGAAATGTCCCTGTGGAAGGGAATGCTGTGATTGTGACAGACGAGGTCACTTCAGCTTAGCATAGACACATTACACTGGCAGTTGTGATACAGCATCGAATGACTGGCCATAGGGCATTCTGGCAAATGCCAGTGTATCTGTCTAAATGTAGATTTTTTGGTGCAGAATGGCTATTATTTGGGTAATAACGAGGGGCCTCATGGAAAACAATGGGCCAGAATGGGGGCCTCTAGGAAAAAAATGGGCCAGTGTGTTATAAATGCACAGGTGGATTTTAGGTCCTAGTCTGTTCCTGTGGTACAGTGTCACTAAGGCTGAATGTAAGGATCAGGGGTGGAAATCCCGGGGGGGACGGGGGACACACGACCCCCCCATCCTGGGAAAAATATGATTTGTCCCCCCCAATATATCACTGAAACATAACTATGTAATTTAAATAATATTAATAATACGCAATGAAAGCAATTGTGCTGATTATAGACACTTAATAGCGCGTTTTTAAGTTTCAAAAGATTGCGATCCCCCCACCCTTTGCCTCACAATGGTTTGATCCACTGCCAGTTCCTTAGTTGGCAAGGTAACAGAGGGGTCATGTCTACTGTCTGAAAGGCACTCAATGAACGTAACTGACTTAAGGTTAATCCAGTCAATCGCGCACACACACTAGCTGAATATGCAGAGCTAGCGCGCAAATATTAACTATTAAGCTAGCTAGTACCTATTCCATTTATGTGGCATCGTCAAAGATGGAATCTTTGCTATCGTCAATTTATTCCAAGATCAGCATGCAGATGATGTAAGTTAGTGCTTCAAAGTCCCTGTGATAAGGTTAGCGATAAACTGAAGTCCAAACTGAACAGAACTACACTCTCTTCTACCATTGTCTTAAATATATTTAATGGTCTCATTGCAAAAGCTAAATTGTCGCAAGGGAACTTTTATTTATTTATTTTATTTCACCTTTATTTAACCCGGGTAGCAAAGATTATAGCAAACACCACTGAAACTGCAAATTCAGCTATTGTTGGAAGCCAGCCAATATGAAACAAACTATTACAATTACAAAAGGTTGCAGCATATGTTGTGTAAATGGTGAACTCATACAGCTGTCAACTCTTGTCATTTTAATCCGTTTCACATTTGCTAGCTACCTTTTAGATCGAAGCCCAAATAGAATGATAGAAGATGATAGAAGCCCATCTCCTACTGTAAATAACCTACACACTGTGTGTGTGTGTGTAGCCAGCCAGCCAGGTAGAAAAATGGCAGAAAAATAAAAGACGGACATCAGAGTATTTTTCAATACACCAAAACACATAGTAAGAACCCTAGTAACCTAATATCTCAAAGACTAGTTGATAAAATGTTCATAAGAAAGAAATGAAATTCTAATGGAAATGTTTCACAATGATGTCAGAGCAGGCAACAGATGGCACACAGACAGCAGAGTTGGGGACAGATATGCAGGGACAGACTGGCAGAGACAGGGAGTCTCAGGTAAGTTTGTTGAGTCTTTGTTTGGCAACATTATGAAAGGTTCTCAATTTTTTTGACTTGTAAAATAGGAACATAATTGGAAAATGCCATGGATACCCCCACTCTCAACTTAAACTGGTGAGTGATCTAAGATTTGTTAAAGGCAATGGTATTGCTGTTGTGATTAGTTGTGTAGTTTTGGGTACCGGTAGTTAGGAGTACGGCAAACACCTTATTTCTTTGGTTCCTCAATATACATTTACCATATTACAATGTAGGCTATGTGTTACAGCACTACTTTTGGTGTCCCCCTCAGGAATTGGTCTTGAGAAAATTTCATGTAATTGTCCCCTCCAAAGTTGATATCAGATTTTCGCCCCTGGTAAGGATGCACTATAGATTTACATACAGTGCTTTCAGAAAGTATTCATACCCCTTGACGTATTCCACATTTTGATGTGTTACACCCTGAATTCATAATTTTTCTCACCCATCTACACAATATACCCCCATGTTTTTAGACTTTTTTATACACTTGGCACCAATATAGGCTATCTCAAGGCGTGCGCTATCAATCCCCACCTGTCTGGTAAATAGCGATGTAGTGCCGCGTCAAAACAGAAGGTGGTAGCAGGTTACATACCTTGTCAAGCTCATCGTGTAGCTCCGAAAGAGTTGGCCGTATCAATTTATCTCCAAGAGGCGCTTCTGTTTGTCGGTAGAAATCGATGTTTGGGACAGCATCAATTGTGTTATGGCCAAATGTTCGCATATAATACGTATTTGAGTGGGTATCTGAAATGTTAGTATGACCGCTTGCGGATGAACGATGGCTGCCCGTGCTCCTGACAGTGTCACCATTCTGAGCCACATCAGATCCGTCCGTCCCTATTCCACCTGAATCAAGAAACTTGACTACGCTAAATCTCCCTTTGGACTCCTCTCCACCTGCCGACCCCTTACTACCAGTCGTACCCGTAGTTCCATCAGTCCCTCCCGATGTGCGCTCTCCAGATGTGACGGGTCCTAACTCCGTTACCTCTGTCACCTGAAACCTGCTTTGCCCTGAACCCGCTGTCTTGAGAGCTGGTTTCTGACCTGAAGGTGATGACATGTCCACTGAGTAGTTATCACTGTATAATCAGATGTATTGCAGAAAATTGTTTTAAAAAGGACCATTTAAATTCCTTCCTTCAGCAATGTATGCATCAGTACTCAAGCCAAAGCTGCGCCGTGGGCATCGATCTACCCAATCCACGCTCTCCTGTTCTGGACCCCAACAGTGATGCCTCGAGTGTGGGTTGAATGTTCTGAGAAATTAGCAACTCTGAGTACGTCACCCGCCAACACGAGGTCTAGAGGTCGCAGGGCAGCACCAGGGAGCAAACAGGCAAATTTGTCCATGCGCTTTTCGTGTGCGCTTTTCAACCGCAGACACCCCACTAAGATTATTAGTTTTGAATGTATGTGAAATTAATATTTTATTATCCTGTATAGTTGTTCATTCACAGAACTCTAGTCAGGCAACTATTTCACTATTGATTCCAATAGAAAACAAGTGCTACATTGTAAACCTTACTATAACTCCCTAACTCATTAAATAAATTGAGTCGTGGCTACTCAAACATCTCCAACTGTCTGTAGAAATCAAATCATATAAGTGGTACTCACTCAGATGTCAATAAAAAATGTTAGCACTTCATTTTTTGTGAGGAATGTTAACAAATATAAGGTCATTGAGTAACTATATAACTTTATTTATCTTTGTCCTGCTAATCTAAAATGAACATTTTTGCAAGTTAGGATTATTTAATAGTTTAAAGTAAATTTAACATTTATTCAAAAAGTTGTTCTTACTTGATTCTATTGTTTTACGTCTTTACTTATAATGATAAAGTATTAGTTAGACACATTGATATTTGAGTAAAACACACTTGATTTATTTTTGTTGTGTTGATACGCAAATTATGAATACTTAATAATTTTATGTTCTTGCAACAACTTCCCTCGTTTTAATAGAGGATTGTGGGTAATTACATTTTTTGGACTTTATGATACTTTTACTCAATGTTGTATGCATGTTTGAAGAAAGATAACTATATTTCTAAAATAGTATTAAACAGTTCGTTGCGCTATGAAGTGTAATGGATCATGATGAACGGATATCAAAACCGTTGCGCAAATTGACGTTCAATAATGTGCTCAACAATGCCTGCAAGGTGGGTTAAAATTACAAATCGTGAAATACATAAAACAATGTTAAACATTAAGACACGGCCACTGAACAATACTAATCAGAAATGCTTACTTGACTTAACAAATTTACAATACTTGAAAAAAAATGAGTAATGAAAGTTAATAGGTAGAAGGGACCCTAAATGTGTATGTTTTAGACAACAAATATTAATGTTCAAGTAACTTCAATCGTTATAATTCAGAATACATAATGCAAATTAGTGTACAAAAGTTCATAAAACAAAAAAAGTTACGTAATTACAACTTAAAAAGATAACCATAACGAATATTTTGAGTTGGGTCGCTCGAATGGTTCTATCGCTTTCCTCAAACATTTTTAGTTAGCAGAACTAATTCTATGTTTTACAGTGTAGACAGATATGCATAGTATTTCTTTTATTTATGTAGAATTATTGAGTTAAATAAAAAATGTATAGTTCATGACCTACGTTCAATAATTATGAGTTATACTCAATAAAAACAAAGGAATCTTACAAGCCCCACACTCTCAAATACTCATGCATTCATATTCAGACCCTAGTCAATGGAACACAATGTTGTCAGTACTGCAACCACATTAGCATAGTGAACAACAACAGTCTTTCACTGTCTGGTACTTGATGATTGTGAATAGAAAAGCTCTCCATACAATGATTCTATAAAACAAAAGTAAGGACTCTATTTTTATTTAGCCAACTGAAAAATAAAGTAGGGGGGAAGATGACTGTGTAGGCTAATACTACTGTAATAACAATGCAAGTCGATCATTGCAGGTAAATTGATTGAAAAACCGCCATCATATTTCTGAAACAAAGAGGGCAGTGTCCATATAAGAATTGTATTAATGTTTCAATACTTTAACAATTCAGCATTAGAATGTTTCAATCAATTGCTTGTAAGAATAACTTTGAGTTGTCCTCAATTTACTTTTACTTACTAAAATACATTTTCTGTTTCTGAAGCTGAACTCTGGACATTATATCCCTTTGCATCATACATCAATTTAGAAAGAAAAATTAAGTGAAAAGTGATGCCTCTTAGCAAGTGTGTCTGTCCATCGAGTCCACAATGGCACAGTACCAGTATTTGTCTATACTAGATACCACCATGTCCAACCCTCTGAGTGAACAATGTGGCAGCTCAGACAATTTCAATCATGGTCAGAAGTGTAGAAATGCTTTGTCCAAGTGGAAGCGACCCCAGAAGTATCATCATGACATTTCAGGTTGCTGTCTGTAGTCCTGAAACTCACAATACATGATTTTGAGGTGAGAAGGACTGCTTTGCAAGACTGCATGGTTGGTTAAGTGACAATAGATGTACATCACCTCCTACTGTGACCAACAAAGTGGTTGCTTACTGCCACCTAATGGATGAACATGTACAAGACTGAAGGAACCCAAGCAGTCTGACAGGATACTCTTATAAGGGTTGGTATTCACGATAAGGATCTGTATAATTACTTTTAGACACATTCAATTCTGCAACCACAAAGAGCTCATTACATAAGAGTAAACTATTTCAAGCTGTAAGATGTTTAAAGAAAAGAACATTGGGGAATGACATTTCCTTACATATTTATTGAGGGAATATCTGACTCCATTCCAAACATTCCCCTATTCTCTTAGGGAGGCTGGTACAGTTGGCGAGCTGTGACCACAACTGTTGTACCTGAAAAAGTGAGAGGCGTTGTGAGCCTCAAGGCCTGTCTGTGTTGCACTGAATGCAGAGTGCTGTAATACCCCACCTCTGTCCTGGCCATGACACAGATGCATGCAGCCCTCAAAACACAGGCTTTCCTCCTGTGGTCCATGAGGAACCTCAGCCAGTGCCTCATTCTGCCCAGGGAGGGATAAACAAATATAGAATAACTTCATTTTCCCCATAGGAAACTGTATACTCCTGTCTGCTATGCACATATCCATAAAAAATATATTTTTTAAAGAAAAATACATCCTACTCAATATTTTAGGTAGAGTTAAATGACTTTGCAACACTTAATTATATGCTCTATGAGAATAACGTCAGGAAGTCTACTGATACTAAGGTTTTCACATGTATTTTAATATAATATTTTGTTTGTGTTTATTCGTTTGTGATGTTTTAGGTTACAAAAAATGATATGTAATTTTACAAATTGTAACACATTTGAACGTCTTACCTTTCACAATGTATGGAATTTCAATAAAGAACAATGTTGTTTTTTATTATGGAGAGGAGATGCCTCGCGAAATGATGGCCTCAGCTTTAGCGAGAGTCTCTGGTTCTTCATATCTTGCTTCCATTGCATTACATAGAGTTTAGGGATCATTGGATGTTTACTGAAGAACTTTGGGGCATGAGAAAATAAATCCATTAGAAAAACATATAATAACATTATTATGAGAATGCGTCACACAGCAAATTTCTCATTATCACACATTTTGTTTTGTACTAAGAGTGCTCTACTTTTGAAAACTAAATAACAATGGTGATGTTTGAGCTTATGGGTTTATAATACACTGCTCAAAAAATAAAGGGAACACTTAAACAACACAATGTAACTCCAAGTGAATCACACTTCTGTGAAATCAAACTGTCCACTTAGGAAGCAACACTGATTGACAATAAATTTCACATGCTGTTGTGCAAATGGAATAGACAACAGGTGGAAATTATAGGCAATTAGCAAGACACCCTCAATAAAGGAGTGGTTCTGCAGGTGGGGACCACAGACCACTTCTCAGTTCCTATGCTTCCTGGCTGATGTTTTGGTCACTTTTGAATGCTGGCGGTGCTTTCACTCTAGTGGTAGCATGAGACGGAGTCTACAACCCACACAAGTGGCTCAGGTAGTGCAGCTCATCCAGGATGGCACATCAATGTGAGCTGTGGCAAGAAGGTTTGCTGTGTCTGTCAGCGTAGTGTCCAGAGCATGGAGGCGCTACCAGGAGACAGGCCAGTACATCAGGAGACGTGGAGGAGGCCGTAGGAGGGCAACAACCCAGCAGCAGGACCGCTACCTCCGCCTTTGTGCAAGGAGGAGCAGGAGAAGCACTGCCAGAGCCCTGCAAAATGACCTCCAGCAGGCCACAAATGTGCATGTGTCTGCTCAAACGGTCAGAAACAGTTTCCATGAGGGTAGTATGAGGGCCCGACGTCCACAGGTGGGGGTTGTGCTTACAGCCCAACACCGTGCAGGACGTTTGGCATTTGCCAGAGAACACCAAGATTGGCAAATTCGCCACTGGCGCCCTGTGCTCTTCACAGATGAAAGCAGGTTCACACTGAGCACATGTGACAGACGTGATAGAGTCTGGAGACGCCGTGGAGAACGTTCTGGTGCCTACAACATCCTCCAGCCTGACCGGTTTGGCGGTGGGTCAGTCATGGTGTGGGGTGGCATTTCTTTGGGGAGCCGCACAGCCCTCCATGTGCTCGCCAGAGGTAGCCTGACTGCCATTAGGTACCGAGATGAGATCCTCAGACCCCTTGTGAGACCATATGCTGGTGCGATTGGCCCTGGGTTCCTCCTAATGTAAGACAATGCTAGACCTCATGTGGCTGGAGTGTGTCAGCAGTTCCTGCAAGAGGAAGGCATTGATGCTATGGACTGGCCCGCCCGTTCCCCAGACCTGAATCCAATTGAGCACATCTGGGACATCATGTCTCGCTCTATCCACCAACGCCACGTTGCACCAGACTGTCCAGGAGTTGGCGGATGCTTTAGTCCAGGTCTGGGAGGAGATCCCTCAGGAGACCATCCGCCACCTCAT
The DNA here is from genome assembly GCF_901001165.1 of Salmo trutta. Taxonomy (NCBI): domain Eukaryota; kingdom Metazoa; phylum Chordata; class Actinopteri; order Salmoniformes; family Salmonidae; genus Salmo; species Salmo trutta. Next base: position 42,956,374 of record NC_042985.1, on the reverse strand, counting down.
CAGGAGCATGCCCAGGTGTTGTAGGGAGGTCATACAGACACGTGGAGGCCACACACACTACTGAGCCTCATTTTGACTTGTTTTAAGGACATTACATCAAAGTTGGATCAGCCTGTAGTGTGGTTTTCCACTTTAATTTTGAGTGTGACTCCAAATCCAGACCTCCATGGGTTGATAAATTGGATTTCCATTGATTATTTGTGTGTGATTTTGTTGTCAGCACATTCAACTATGTAAAGAAAAAAGTATTTAATAAGATTATTTCTTTCATTCAGATCTAGGATGTGTTGTTTAAGTGTTCCCTTTCTTTTTTTGAGCAGTATATATTTGATGGTAAACTCAGCAAAAAAAGAAACGTCCTCACTGTCAACTGTGTTTATTTTCAGCAAACTTAACATGTGTAAATATTTGTATGAACATAACAAGATTCAACAAATGAGACATGAACTGAACAAGTTCCACAGACATGTGACTAACAGAAATGCAATAATGTGTCCCTGAACAAAGGGGGTGGGGGGTCAAAAGTAACAGTCAGTATCTGGTGTGGCCACCAGCTGCATTAAGTACTGCAGTGCATCTCCTCCTCATGGACTGCACCAGATTTGCCAGTTCTTGCTGTGAGATGTTACCCCACTCTTCCACCAAGGCACCTGCAAGTTCCCGGACATTTCTGGGGGGAATGGCCCTAGCCCTCACCCTCTGATCCAACAGGTCCCAGACGTGCTCAATGGGATTGGGCTCTTCGCTGGCCATGGCAGAACACTGACATTCCTGTCTTGCAGGAAATCACACACAGAACGAGCAGTATGGTTGGTGGCATTGTCATGCTGGAGGATCATGTCAGGATGAAGCTGCAGGAAGGGTATCACATGAGCGAGGAGGATGTCTTCCCTGTAATGACAACAAGCTCAGTCCGATGATGCTGTGACACACCGCCCCAGACCATGATGGACCCTCCACCTCGATCCCGCTCCAGAGTACAGGCCTCAGTGTAACGCTCATTCCTTCAACGATAAACACGAATCCAACCATCACCCCTGGTGAGACAAAACCGCGACTCATCAGAGAAGAGCACTTTTTGCCAGTCCTGTCTGATCCAGTGACGGGTGGTTTGTGCCCATAGGCGACATTGTTGCCAGTGATGTCTGGTGAGGACCTGCCTTACACCAGGCCTACAAGCCCTCAGTTCAGCCTCTCTCAGCCTATTGCGGACCGTCTGAGCACTGATGGAGGGATTGTGCATTCCTTGTGTAACTCAGGCAGATGTTGTTGCCATCCTGTACCTGTCCCGCTGGTGTGATGTTTGGATGTACCGATCCTGTGCAGGTGTTGTTACATGTGGTCTGCCACTGCGAGGACGATCAGCTGTCTGCCCTGTGTCTCTGTATCGCTGTCTTAGGCATCTCACAGTATGGACATTGCAATTTATTGCCCTGGCCACATCTGCGGTCCTCATGCCTCCTTGCAGCATGCCTAAGGCACGTTCATGCAGATGAGCAGGGACCCTGGGCATCTTTCTTTTGGTGTTTTTCAGAGTCAGTAGAAAGTCCTCTTTAGTGTCCTAAGTTTTCATAACTGTGACCTTAATTGCCTACCGTCTGTAAGCTGTACCACAGGTGCATGTTCATTAATTGTTTATGGTTCATTGAACAAGCATGGGAAAATGTGTGATATGCACACCTCTTGGAGGAGGGAATGCAACACCCTGCTACACTCAACTCCCCGTGGAGTGAAAGAGGTATGTGACTGTAGGTGCGGGTAAGGATGACAGAGGCAGCATATATTACCGTTTACAGGGAATTTATTTCCTTCACGTGGTAATTTGGGGAAAATGGCTGGACGGAACCAAAGCAAAGAAAGGAAAAGTTAGAGCCCCCTCTCCTACCTTACCTACCTACCCACAACTTACCTAACTAGCACCAACTGGCGCACTAACCAAAATACAGGGGATGGTCCACCCAGGTCTTACCTAGTGTGCATAGACATAGTACATACAACGGCTATATGTATGCCCGCAGGCGTCTTGCCTAAGTACTCCCAAGGTGCCTTCCCCTTCGTCCCTGGGAACAACTGAATCAGACTAATACAAACTTAAAGTGAACAATTTCACTAATCAAAAACACAGTCCTATGGCAAACACAAACGTCAGCAGGACCGGCTACAAAATACTTTACAAAAATATACAGACCAACAACGAAACACAGGACATACCAAGAAGCTCTCTCTGAGCAACAACCAATACAGAACATACCCAGAAGCTCTCTGCGCAACAACCAATACAGGACATACCCAGAAGCGTTCTCCCCTAACAAAGGAACAGTGGCTTATATCCAGCTGCAGGAGTTTGTAATTGCCGACAGCTGTATCCCCTAACGAGAGGGAGGGATCAGACCTCCAATTGTCGATGGGGCCGACCAATCAGCTGCTTTGAATCCAGGAAGCCATTTCTTGAAATACACGTACATATACACAAACAAACCCAAAACACAGAAACAGGTTAAGTAACACGCCCACCCCAAAACCTGCAAACTCCCAGTTTGCAACAATAAAAAACCAACACGCATCCCCAGTTACTAAACCCCTGATAGAGCTTTGGCAACTACATTCGCCGAACCCTTCACATACTTAATCTGTATATTGTATCCTTGTACAATCAGAGCCCACCGCATAAGGCGACGGTTCTGATTGTACATTTGCTTCAAAAACACCAAAGGATTATGGTCCGTGAAGACCAGTACAGGCAAGGCACTGGAGTCCACATATACCTCAAAAAACTGTAAGGCTAGCAATAAAGTGTCTCTTGTTCAATGGTGGAGTACCTTGACTGACATGAGTTGAACTTATGGGAGAAGAAACTGACAGGCCGATCCATTCTCTCTTCATCTTCCTGCAAGATAACTGCACCCACCCCCACTATACTAGAGTCTACCTCCAACTTAAAAGGTCTGTCAAAGTTGGGGGCGGCAAGCACTGGAGCACTACAAAGTAGCGCTTTGGCGGACTCAAAAGCATAGTTACATTCCTGGGACCACTTAAATGGTACTTTGGGACTAAGCAGAGATGTAAGGGGAGCTACTACCGTCGAAAATGTATTACAGAACGTACGATAGTACCCTACCATCCCCAGGAATCTGCGCAACTGGCGGTGAGTCGTGGGAGCAGGAAAAGCAACAATTGCTTCCACTTTGCCAGTTACTGTGTGCACTTGACCTCGTCCCACCTGCTTCCCTAAGTAAGTCACAGTAGCCTTCCCATACTCACACTTGGCCAAATTGAGGGCTAACTTTTTAAGGCTAGGGGGCAGTATTCGGAAGTTTGGATGACAGAGGTGCCCAAAGTAAACTGCCTGTTACTCAGGCCCAGAAGCTAGGATATGCATGGTAGTATTGGATAGAAAACTCTAAAGTTTCTACAACTGTTAAAATAATGTCTGTGAGTATAACAGACCTGATTTGGCAGGCGAAACCCCGAGGACAATCCACCCAGTAAAATTGTTTTTTGAGGTCATTGGACTTTAATGCAGGAAGTGGGTGAGGCGCTGTCCTCAGACGTCAAATGCTATGCTTTCACCATAAAGCCTATTGTAAATCGGACAAAGCGGTTCGATTACCAAGATTCTAAGCTAAAGAATGGTGTATAACACTTGTATTTTTATTTTATTACTTTTGTTTTTTGAATTTCACGCTCTGCAATTTCACCGGATGTTGTCGAGGTGGGACGCTAGCATCCCAATGATCCGAAAGAAGTTAAAGAAGCATTCTCCAACCGCTGAAACACACTTCAAGGTGGCGAGATGATTAGACCAAGTAGACAAATGAGTCACCACATCGTCAAGGTAAACAGTACAATTTGGCACATCCACGAACACAATGTTAACTAGGCGCTGAAAAGTAGCAGGTGCATTTCACATTCCAAAGGGCATCAAAGTGTATTGTACGAAGTTATCAAGCGTAACGAAAGCCGAGATGTCAGAAGCTCGAGAGGTCAGAGGCATCTGCCAATAACCTTTTAGCAAGTCTAACTTACTTATGTAAGCAGCAGAGCCAATTCTATCAATGCAGTCATCTAAGCGAGGTAGAGGAAAAGAATCAGAATTTGTAATGACATTTATGCGACGATAGTCCGTACATAAGCGGGACGTACCGTCAGGTTTAGGAACAAGAATACACGGAACACCAGGAGCTGTTACTTGGTTTTGCCATGTCATTCTGTAATAAATAAGCTACCTCCCTTTTCATTACCTCCCTTTTCTTAGTGTTAATAACCTCTTACATCTAGACGTTCCGCTAGCGGAACACCTGCTCCAATATCCAATGATAGGCGTGGCGCGAATTACAAATTCCTCAAAAATCCAAAAACTTCAATTTTTCAAACATATGACTATTTTACACCATTTTAAAGACAAGACTCTCCTTTATCTAACCACACTGTCCGATTTCAAAAAGGCTTTACAGCGAAAGAAAAACATTAGATTATGTCAGCAGAGTGCCCAGCCAGAAATAATCAGACACCCATTTTTCAAGCTAACATATAATGTCACAAAAAACAAAACCACAGCTAAATGCAGCACTAACCTTTGATGATCTTCATCAGATGACACTCCTAGGACATTATGTTATATAATACATGCATGTTTTGTTCAATCAAGTTCATATTTATATCAAAAACCAGCTTTTTACATTAGCATGTGACGTTCAGAACTAGCATTCCCACCGAACACTTCCGGTGAATTTACTAAATTACTCACGATAAATGTTCACAAAAAGCATAACAATTATTTTAAGAATTATAGATACAGAACTCCTTTATGCAATCGCTATGTCCAATTTTAAAATAGCTTTTCGGTGAAAGCACATTTTGCAATATTCCGAGTAGATAGCCTGGCCATTATGGCTAGCTATTTTGACACCCACCAAGTTTGGTACTCACCAAACTCCGATTTACTATAATAAAAATTGGATTACCTTTGCTGTTCTTCGTCAGAATGCACTCCCAGGACTTCTACTTCAATAACAAATGTTGGTTTGGTTCCAAATAATCCATAGTTATATCCAAATAGCGGCGTTTTGTTGTGCGTTCAAGACACTATCCGAAGGGTGACGAAGGGTGACGCGCCCGGCACGTTTCGTGACAAAACATTTAAAAATATTCCATTACCGTACTTCGAAGCATGTCAACCGCTGTTTAAAATCAATTTTTATGCGATTTTTCTCGTAAAAAAGCGATAATATTCCGACCGGGAGTCGTTGTTTTCGTTCAAAGACTGAAAATAAAAACATGGAGTCTCCTCGTGCAGTCTCATTGTTCTCAGATCGACCACTATCCAAATGCGCTAATGTTTTTCAGCCATGGCCTGCAAAGGCATCATTCAACGTTTTGCCGCCTTCTGAGAGCCTATGGGAGCCGTAGGAAGTGTCACGTTACAGCAGAGATCCTCAGTTTTCAATAAAGAGAGTGTAGAAGGCCAAGGAATGGTCAGAGAGGGCACTTCCTGTAAGGAATCTTCTCAGGTTTTGGCCTGCCAAATGAGTTCTGTTATACTCACAGACACCATTCAAACAGTTTTAGAAACTTTGGAGTGTTTTCTATCCAAAGCTAATAATTATATGCATATTCTAGTTTCTGGGCAGGAGTAATAATCAGATTAAATCGGGTACGTTTTTTATCCGGCCGTGAAAATACTGCCCCTATCCATAATTTACCCGGTACTGATGCTGACGTATAGGAGCAGTGTTCCCCACATCCACATCATGTTCCAAGATGGACGTGCGACTTGGAACATCCTGAAACACATTGAGAAAACAATGTATCAATAGGATAAGATCATTAGTTTGATCGTTATCCAAATGTTACATTTGAGAGGGTAACTTTTTCAGCATCTCCGAATTACATTAGCGTTCACACTGCTGTAACGTATGGCGGGACTCTAACCCGTCCTACTCATCCTCTTCTAGGTCCCAGCCAGGCTTCAGCACCACCGCAGCCACACTGGACCAGCTTATCTGAGGAGCTGTCTGGAGAGTCACTCACATAATATGCTTTCAGCATGTTAACATGACACACACGGGAAGAATCCCTACGATTTGGGGTCTTTGTCACATAATTGGTGTCAGGGAGTTTCTTTTCCACAAGATATGGCCCAGAAACACGTGCCGACAGAGATGAGCCAGGGATTGGTAACAAAACTAAAACTTGATCCCCCGGTGCCAAAGAACGGCCAACAGCCTCTTTGTCATTATGTAATTTCATGCGTTTTTGAGACGAGGAGAGAGACTTTTGGGCTAACACACATGCGACGTGCAGTCTCTCCCGCATCTTATTGACATAATCCAACACATTTGTAGGGGCGCTACTGGGTGTAGGAGATAGGATATGCTCCTTCAATACTTTTAGCAGACCCCATGGGGTGTGTTCAAACACAAGGACTCTTGTATTGTTTCCCTGATAGCAAATAGGACAAAGGGCACCCCCTCATCCCAATCGGTACTGGTATTCATGCAATACTTGCGTAGCATCGCCTTTAGCGTCTGATGCCAGCATTCGAGGGCCCCTTGACTCTCCGGATGATACGGACTAGAGACCTGATGGGAAATACACAATGTCTTTAACAAATTTGAGAACAAGAACAGTTTTGACATAAAGTTGGATCCCTGATCAGTTTGGATTACTTTAGGGAGTCCAAACGTAGAGAAGAACTTCACTAGTGCCTTCACCACAGTCTTAGCCGTTATAGTACGGAGAGGGATAGCCTCTGGGTATCGTGTAGCACTGCACATTATTGTTAGTAAGAACTGGTTACCTGACCTGGTTTTCGGCAACGGACCTACACAATCGATTATCACTCGTTCAAATGGTTCCCCCACCACAGGAATCGGGCAGAGCGGCGCACAAGGAACTGTTTGATTCGGTTTCCCAGGGAGTTGACATACATGACATATTTTACAAAATTGGACCACGTCCGACTTCAAACCTAGCCAGAAGAAATGTCGAAGGACTCGGTTATAAGTCTTTATGATCCCCAAATGTCCGAACCACGCCTGGTCATGGGCGAGTGACAGCACCTGCTGTCGGAACGGTGTAGGAACAACCACTTGACACACTTCACTCCAGTCACTAACTGTGTTATGAGCTGCCCATTTACGCATCAAAACTCCTGCTTCCATAAAGTAGGCGGTCTCCCTAGTTTTAGAAATTACCGAAGCAAAACACTTGCGAAGACTGGTGTCTCCTTTTTGACATTCAATCACCTTCTCGGGGGTGACAGACAAAATAATTTAATGTAATTGGGGCGCGATTTCGCTTTCCCCTGCCCTAGTTTTTACGGGGTAAAAACAGTCGGCATTGCAGAAGGATTACTCGGTACATTGTCTTCTACCTCAACATTCTCAAAAATGGAACTAGACAAATACACCACATCTCCCAGCTTGCGAGATTGTGCCCTCATCAACACACAAGCAGGAAAAACATGGGGAAATGCTTGAACCAATTTATCATCTGTAGTTTTAATTTCTGGGTTGTTTACTACTTCTAACACAGGAGTGACGTTACCACCAGCGATATCATTCCCTAGTAGCAATGTGACTCCTTTTACTGGCAGTGTAGACACTACACCAACACGGAAACATCCTGATACCAAGTCTGACACTAAGTGGACCCAGTGTAATGGTACGTTTTTTGTCTCTATACCCTGCAATATGACATGCGAGCCACAATACGTTTCAGGAGACCAGGGTAAAGCATCAGTAATGATTACTGACTGCACCGTCCTGGTGTCTCGTAAGATTTGTATGGACATTTGAGCCACTTGTTCTCCAGTTAAGGAAACACAACCGGCAGAGCTAAACGGAGCATAGATAGGATCCAGTTTCCCAAATGCTGAATCAATAACTCGGTCCAATGGACGAGCCAAAGACTGGACTAAACCCACGCTTTTTAATTTAGGGGATGGTGACAGGGACTGTTCGGGTTTATTTTTCAAAGCCGGGCAGTCCGCAATCACGTGACCCTTTTGGTGACAGTAAAAACATTTACGGATTTCGTGCGAAGGCTTAGGGTTGTCAGAGGAAAAGCGACCCGAACGAGGCACTGATGACGTAATCGTTCGGCCTTCAAAACGAGGAGCACCAAAGACAGTCTTGTGTGTCAAAGCAATGTCGCCGCTTTCTGTTCATTTAAATTAACTACAATTCTATCAGGCAGGTTGCTTTTAAAATCCTCCAACAGCATCAACTCCCGAATATCAGCAAAGGTGTTAGCTTTGCTGGCTGAACACCAGCGATTAAACAGAGACACTTTGTCCCTAGCAAACTCAACAAATGTACGGTGAGAGTTTTTTTTGTGGTTCCTGAAGCGTTGCCTATAAGCTTCAGGCACCAACTCAAAAGCCCGCAACACGGTTGTTTTAACTACATCGTCCTGTAAACTGTCTTCCAGGGAGAGAGCAATTTACATTGTAACAGGAGCGGCAAAACCTTGAGTGGCCAATCCAGTTGTCGGATCCTAACCTCCTTGTCGATTTCCATTTTCCTAAATCGAACTTCATCTGTCTATCTCGCTCTTTATCTTTTTGTGCCATTTCCAAACGGGCCAGCCTCACCATAAGCGTAGCGGTCCCGTCTGAACGACCTGAAGCAGAAGATAAAGGGTCAAATCGGGGCAATGTAAAGGGGGTACAAACAACCTCTTCCTCCGCGTCGTCCTCCGACTTTGCATCGGAAGGTCTACCCGTCTCCTCTCCTGAAGCCTCCCTCTTGTCATCTTTCAACGAGAAAATGTGTTCTCACCAAACCCTCCCTGACTAGCACCAAAAGCTCAGCCATAATGGTCAGCTGTAGCACAAAGGTCTACTTTCCGCAACCCCATCAACCGATCAACAGAGGGCACTTCAATAAACTGTGAGACTGCTGAGGCAGCCATTTTGTACGCAGCAGCCTACTTAACACACGCAAACTAAACCAGTCATCCAAACTCACAACCTATCACCACACCTCAATCACCAATCACAGAGAGCACAGAGCAGCAGGGTCCGGTGGGTTTAATGGATCCCGGATGAGCCCCCATTATGTTACGCACGGCTCTTGGAGGAGGGAACGCAACACCCTGCTACACGCAACTCCCCGTGGAGTGAAAGAGGTATGTGACTGCAGGTGCGGGTAAGGATGACAGAGGTAGAATATATTACCGTTTACAGGGAATTTATTTCCTTCACATGGTAATTTGGGGAAAAGGGGCTGGACGGAACCAAAGCAAAGAAAGGAAAAGTTAGAGCACCCTCTCCTACCTTAACTTCAACTTACCTAACTAGCACCAACTGGCGCACTAACCAAAATACAGGGGATGGTCCACCCAGGTCTTACCTAGTGTGCATAGTAGAGGTCGACCGATTATGATTTTTCAACGCCGATGCCGATTATCGGAGGACCAAAAAAGCAGATACCGATTAATCGGCCTTTTTTAATTTTTTTTAATTTATTTGTAATAATGACAATTACAACAATACTGAATGAACACTTATTTTAACTTAATATAATACATCAATAAAATCAATTTAGCCACAAATAAATAATGAAACATATTCAATTTGGTTTAAATAATGCAAAAACAAAGTGTTGGAGAAGAAAGTAAAAGTGCCATGTAAGAAAGCTAACGTTTAAGTTTCTTGCTCAGAACATGAGAACATATGAAAGCTGGTGGTTCCTTTTAACATGAGTCTTCAATATTCCCAGGTAAGAAGTTTTAGGTTGTAGTTATTATAGGAATTATAGGACTATTTCTCTCTATACAATTTGTATTTCATATACCTTTGTCTATTGGATGTTCTTATAGGCACTTTAGTATTGCCAGTGTAACAGTATAGCTTCCGTCCCTCTCCTCGCTCCTACCTGGGCTCGAACCAGGAACACATCGACAACAGCCACCCTCGAAGCAGCGTTACCCATGCAGAGCAAGGGGAACAACTACTCCAAGTCTCAGAGCGAGTGACGTTTGATACGCTATTAGCGCGCACCCGCTAACTAGCTAGCCATTTCACATCGGTTATACAAGCCTAATCTTGGGAATTGATAGGCTTGAAGTCATAAACAGCGCAATGCTTGAAGAATTGCGAAGAGCTGCTGGCAAAACACACGAAGGTGCTGTTTGAATGAATGCTTACGAGCCTGCTGCTGCCTACCACCGCTCAGTCAGACTGCTCTATCAAATATCAAATCATAGACTTAATTATAACATAATAACACACAGAAATACGAGCCTTTGGTCATTAACATGGTCAAATCCGGAAACTATCATTTCGAAAATGAAACGTTTAATATTTCGGTGAAATACGGAACCGTTACGTATTTTATCGAACGGGTGGCAACCCTAAGTCCAAATATTCCTGTTACATTGCACAACCTTCAATGTTATGTCATAATTATGTACAGTTCTGGCAAATTAATTACGGCCTTTGTTAGGAATAAATGGACTTCACACAGTCCGCATAGATAGAAATGGTGAGTGTCTCCATTTTCAATTTGTGGACCTTATTGGAAATGATCACAATATTATTGTTTTGTACGCTTTAGAAACAATGGTTTCTTTATCTCAGGGAAAGACAGATTGCAGCACTCTGGCTTGTGCAGGATGAGTTTTTTGGTGAACATTCTTCAGATGGTGGGGGTTTTCAAATCTCACACTCTGGATTGGGAAAGGATGAGAGTTGTCAAGGCAGACAAAGACATGACTGAGAGAGGGGTATTCCTCACTTTGCTGCCTGGTATCTCCCTCCTTATCGGTTTGTTTCAGGTGAGAGATCACAAAAGACAAGATGGGTATCACCTAAGCCCGACAAGACGTAAATACATCTTATCATAATGTTACAATTGTTTTAACAAGCGGCACCATTAGTTGTGGTAATAATATGTTTCCAGAATATCGTGACACAAGCCTCACTTCATGTAAATATCAGACTTTACAGAACAATAACAATGTATTCTTTGTGTTAATTTTGCAAGCGTGTCGAGATGCTTCTCAACCTGACATGCAAAAAGTTCTGAAGCCTATCAGGACCTGCATGGCCAGTTTCAGGTAAATTAATTAATAGTGGTTGGAGCAGTGATCCTCATTCCTTCTCCTACACTTAGAAAAAAATATGTTATCTAACTGAACCAAAATATAAATGCAACATGCAACAATTTGAAAGATTTTACTGAGTTATAGTTCATATAAGGAAATCAGTCAATTTAAGTAAATTCATTAGACCCTAATCTATGGATTTCACATGACTGGGTATACAGAGATGCATCTGTTGGCCACAGATACAGTACCTTACAAAGAAAGTAGGGGTGTGGATCAGAAAACCAGTCAGTATCTGGTGTGACCACCATTTTCCTCATGCAGCACGATACATCTCTTTCGCTTAGAGTTGATCAGGCTATTGATTGTGGCCTGTGGAATGTTGTCCCACTCCTCTTCAATAGCTGTGCGAAGTTACTGGATATTGGCAGGATCTGGAACACGCTGTCATACTCATCAATCCAGAGCATCCCAAACATGCTGAATGGGTGACATGTCTGGTGAGTATGCAAGCCATGGAAGAACTGGGACATTTTCAGATTCCAGGAACTGTGTACAGATTCTTGCGACACGGGGCTGTACATTATCATGCTGGAACATGAGTTGATGGCGGTGGATGAATTGCACACAATGGGTCTCAGGATCTTGTCACGGTATCTCTGTGCATTCAAATTGCCATCGATAAAATGCAATTATGTTCGTTGTCCATAGCTTATGCCTGCCCATACCATAACCCCACCGCCTCCATGGGACACTCTGTTCACAACATTGACATCAGCAAACCGCATGACGACGAGCATGCCTATGAGCTTCCCTGAGACGGTTTCTGACAGTTTTTGCAGAAATTCTTCAGTTGTGCAAACCCACAGTTTCATCAGCTGTCCCGCTGGCTGGTCTCAGACAATCCCGCAGGTGAAGAAGCTGGATGAGTAGGTCCTGGCCTGGCATGGTTACATGTGGTCTGCGGTTGTGAAGCCAGTTGGATGTACTGCCAAATTCTCAAAAATTATTTTGGAGGTTGCTTATGGCAGAGAAATTAATATTAAATTCTCTGGCAACAGCTCTGGTGGACATTCCTGCAGTCAGCATGCCAATTTCAAGTTCTCTCAAAACTTGAGGCATCTATGGAATTGTGCTGTGTGACAAAACTACACATTTTAGATTGGCCTTTTGTTGTCCCCAGCACAAGGTGCACATGTGTAATCATCATGCTGTTTAAATCAGCTTCTTGATATGCCACACTTGTTAGGTGGATGGATTCTCTTGGCAAAGGAGAAATGCTCACTCACAGGGATGTAAGCAAATTAGTGCACATAGTGTATATTTCCACACTATGAGGTTGGAATAAGTGTGAAATTGTGAAAATAATGATAATGCCATTTTAGTATAAGAGCTGTTTGACAACTGTCGTGGAAATGAGAGATACTTGGTAATTTCTTCAAACAATCATCTATTATTTTATATCGATTAATTATTGCAATAATGAAACCGTCAGCCCAACAGTATTGACTGACTGTTAGGCTGAGAGCCTAACTCAAGATGAAAAAACTGATATTATATAGGCCCTAAAAAATGCTTAGTCAGTCATTTCTAACCTTCCCATAAGCCACCTTGGTTATCTACACAGTATGGTGTTTTACCCCTAACCCGGCTTAGTTTCCCAGATGCCAGGAAGATGAGACAATGAGTCATTGCTCTAAACTCTTCCAGGCTCTCTCTATCTCGGATCACACACACCACAAGTTGTCTATGGAATGCTGGCTTTTAGGTTTTTATCATCAAGTCATTGTCAGCTCAAGCTATCTCTAGCAGACTAACTGCAGGAAGCTGGAGTGGGAACCATCTCTTTACAAAAACATAATTAAACAGAACAGAAATGTCCTATATGTTAACTTATTACTCGCTAACTATTAATATTAAACAAATCAGGTAAATATGTAATTTTTCTATCACATTCCCCCATTTGAGAATTCTCTCAGCTTAAAAGTAAAATTAAAAGGCTTTAAAATACATTTATTCTATTTAGTGCCTAATGAACATGACCCAGGTCAAGCATCATGATTCCACTATGTATAATTCCATCATAACCTTAGCATAAACCTGCTATAGTTCCTGAGTATTATCTTTATCATCAAAAATTGCAATTTGGCAATGGATATAAATCAAGTAGATTAGGATCAGTTTCACTCTGAGAATAGTCTCAACATAGTACACAACTTAACACACACCAAATCTGGCAGAAAAAATACATTTATATTAACATACAATATAATCACCTTATAATTAACCCAATTAACTCTAAATCAATTACGGGCACAGTTGACCAACCCCCTCCCCTCTCCGGCACTCAATCTTCTGGCATTTCTTCATTCTTCAGACAGCTTCACAGTTCAAAGTGGATGGCCCATGATAATGTCCCAATTTCAATGTCTCACCTGAACCCCACCACAACTCATTATGTCTTGTCAGTTGCCAAACAAGTATACCAACGATATGAGAACAGATCTCTCTCTCCATGCTCACTCCAAGTGGACTTCTGTTTTACTCCTGAGAGAAAAAGGCAGTTACTACTTCAACTGGATGCTGTACACCGGTTGCTGGCTCAGACTCAGTTCTCTCGATAGAAGTGGTGCAGGACAGGGCAGTAGTGAACGCCATTTCTTCAGCTGGTTAGAGGGGGTTTTGAGGTCCACACCATTTGGTCAAATTATTCTTCCTATGCATCTAGATACCATCTCCACTATAACCTCGAGAAAGGACAAATCAGAACAACAATTCAGTTCAGTTCATTTCTGATTCAGGAAATCCAGACAAGCATTTCAAGAAATCCAAACAAATGATCTACTGTATGACAAATTATTACTACTACCGATATTCTTAATGCAAATCTTTAAAGCACATGTCAAAGAAAAATGTGAAAAATATCACATTCTGTTTAAACAACGTTTCACATTAACATACTGTCAACCTCATCGCAGAGTCATAGGATCAGGAAATTATCCCAATCATCCAGCAGACCCGATCTGGTGAGATTTATCAAAACAAAAACACAACAATGCAAAATACACTCCTTCCTATATCACTCAAGGTGTGTAAACTTCAATCCAAAACCTCCATAAATGTGTAATTCCCCCCATTTTGACACATGACTCACCATAGTGACTAATGTGTAAAAACAACAACTCTGCATATCCAATTCGAATTACTAGCCTTAATAACTCCATAAAGAAAAAATGTTACCCATAACTTGATTCAAGAAATGGAAAAATAGACTAGAGACAGGTCTATCCTTCTCGTAGTCCTATTAGTTGTAAAACTTCTCCGTAATTATCAGTATTACAAATTACCTTCAAATTAGTATTAAATATGACCTTTAAATCACCATCCAATGTCACTCGGCATTCCAGTGAGGGAGATCAAACCACAATAGAAAGTCAGGACAGAGGTCAGCGGTCATTCAAACCCTTCAAAGAAGTGTTACTTTTTCTGTTAGACCAATTAATGTCAACACTCATTAAGTTTACATCAATCCTCTATATCAATGTCTTCATCACTGTCACCCATCGTAAGGTTTAGAAAATAAAAGAAACCAAACCATGATAATTCCCTCCTTACTAGAAAAAGAAAATGTTTACATGTAGTCTACCCTAACAATATTACTCTATATTTTTATAACAACCTCTGTGTCACACTCATTAAACATCTATTATTTTAAGATGAACCTGTAATGCGCCAAATGTAGAAAATACATCAGCCAATTCTTAATCAATCCAAACAATTAAAATGCGAAATTCTTACTTTCTAATTGACTTCCTCTCCTTTGTTACCTTCACTGGTCTACATCTCTTCCCTTAAACTCAGAAAGCCCTCTAGAATCTTTACTATACTCTACCTCTGTCTTTCCGTCTAATGTTACGTTACCAGGTGAACAAAATGTAAAAAAATTATAGTCAAAACAAACATAACTTCAGTTCTCAATATATCTATTTTAGAGTAAAACTAAATAAATTGACTCATGAGATTAAATCTACTTGGGTTTTCTCGAAACCCCAAAATATGTTATTTCTTGTTTCGCTGGTTGTACTTTACCATTTAATGCCTTGTGACCCTGCTCTACCACATAGTTTACTAATGTGGCGATGTTTGGTATATGAGTTTCACGGCAATAACAAATTCACTACATATTGCATCAATCAAATCAAATTTAGTAATATAAAGTCCTTCTTACATCAGCTGATGTCACAAAGTGCTGTACAGAAACCCAGCCTAAAACCCCAAAACAGCAAGCAATACAGGTGTAGAAGCACAGTGGCTAGGAAAAACTCCCTAGAAAGGCCAGAACCTAGGAAGAAACCTAGAGAGGAACCAAGCTATGAGGGGTGGCCAGTCCTCTTCTGGCTGTGCCGGGTGGAGATTATAACAGAACATGGCCAAGATGTTCAAATGTTCATAGATGACCAGCAGGGTCAAATAATAATAATCACAGTGGTTGTAGAGGGTGCAACAGATCAGCACCTCAGGAGTAAACGTCAGTTGGCTTTTCATAGCCGATCATTCAGAGTATCTCTACCGCTCCTGCTGTCTCTAGAAAGTTGAAAACAGCAGGTCTGGGACAGGTAGCACGTCCGGTGAACAGGTCAGGGTTTCATAGCCGCAGGCAGAACAGTTGAAACTGGAGCAGCAGCATGACCAGGTGGACTGGGGACAGCAAAGAGTCATCAGGCCAGGTAGTCCTGAGGCATGGTCCTAGGGCTCAGGTCCTCCAAGAGAGAGAGAGATAGAGAGAGAGAGAATTAGAGCGAATTAAAGAGAGCATATTTAAATGCACACAGGACACCAGACAAGACAGGAGAAATACTCCATATATAACAGACTGACCCTAGCCCCCGACACATAAACTTCTGCAGCATTAATACTGGAGGCTGAGACAGGAGGGGTCAGGAGACACTATGGCCCCGTCCGACGATACCCCCGGACAGGGTCAAACAGGCAGGATATAACCCCACCCACTTTGTCAAAGCACAGCCCCCACACCACTAGAGGGATAACTTCAACCACCAACTTACTATCCTGAGACAAGGCCAAGTATAGCCCACAAAGATTTCCCCCACGGCACGAACCCAACAGGGGGTGCCAACCCGGACAGGAAGATCACGTCAGTGACTCAACCCACTCCAGTGGCGCATCCCTCCTAGGGACGACATGGAAAAGCACCAGTAAGCCAGTGACTCAGCCCCTGTAATAGGGTTTGAGGCAGAGAATCCCAGAACCCCAAATCTACTCTTTCACCGGTGTGATACAAAGTTTGACTATTTGTAAACATCATTCGTGCTCTTGCCCATATATACTGCCAATTGTAATATGTTATGTAATATCCACTGTCCTTGATTCTCACAAGGATTATTCAACCCCAACATCTGCTAAGGAGCAGGGTTGATCCAAACTCTCTGATTCATAAAATATACTACTTTTCTTGCCACAAAGCAGTCAAGCACCCAAACTGGCTAAAGTGGGCTAGCTTGCTAGCTAACGCTACAGTATTTCCAGACACAAACAAGAAATAGAATACAGTTTCACTTTCCATTCTACTCACCTAGCAGAGCTGGTTAGGATTTTTTCATGTTTATTCAAAACATTGGTGACTAACTGTGCTGCTGGCAATAATTTAAATTACGTTATTTCCCTAATGTCTACTGACACCAGCCATATTCAACCGGTGTTGAGCATTCGTAAATGCATAAGTTATTCTGCGCTCTGGTACATTCAAACCAGTGCTCTGGAATCCGAACAAAATAGCCTGAGCGAATTTTCCATGCCCCCATTTAACAATGCCCATTGAGAACACATTTAGCTAAGATTGACGTGAATAGAACAAGTCAACAAACACTGGGTAGTTGAATAGCATATAGTTCATATACTAGCTCGATGCAATGATATACTATGGCGTTCATAAAGATAGCGCAAGCAACACATTTGTCATACTTAGTTAAAACAAATAATTTACAATTTAAGACCAATAAGAATACTACATACTCAAATTACTTCACAAATATTACTGTTAGTGTGATTACGCTGATAGAACGCTAACATCAATACGCTGGTGTATTGAGCTAACGATTCTTCTTCTATATCATTGTGCCAAGACACAATTGCATCCCTAAATTTTCTATTTAGATTAGCATTTCCCATATTCGAGCTGAATTGGTAGAATGCTCGTGCGCTTCTATTAGTATCTCTATGGGTATGCTCTCTAAAACTGCTGCCTGAAATTTATGCCTATTGTGGTGGGATGGAATTTTGACCTGCCTGTTGATATCACCAGGCAGTAAACTAGTTAATAGACCAATGAGAAAGAAAGTTCCAGCCCTTTTGCTTGAGAAATAACGTTTTGCCAAGGAGCTATTTTTCTTTCTTTTTGGCCATTTTAATTGAAAACAATCACAGTAAGGTACTTAATTGTTACCCAGAAATGATTTGATATTGAGATAAAACGGCAGCATTGGACCTTTAAGATGTCTGAAGAATTCATGAGACATAAAGTTGTTAACAGGTGACTGCAATTCTGGTATTTTCTGTGCAGTTTTATTAAATAGAGAATACATTTAAATATTACATCAAATATATCCTTTAAATAAATTACAACTAAATATATTTTATTGATTTGTTTTATTGATCAGGGATGCCAACCTCATATGTTTGTCACACCTGAGCTGTTTCCCCTGTCTCTGTGCTGGTCTCCACACCCCTCCAGGTGTCGCTCATCTTCCACATTATCCCGGTGTATTACACCTGTGTTCTCTGTTTGTCTGTTTCCAGTTCGTCTTGTCTCGTCAAGCCTAGTTCTCCCGGTTTTTGACCATTTTGCCTGCCTGCCTGCCTGCGGTTCTGTACCTCTTAACACTACCCTGGATTACTGACCCCTGCCTGCCCTGAGCCTGCCTGCCGTTCTGTACCCTACGGACTCTGCCCTGGATTACTGACCTCTGCCTGTCATTGACCTGTCATTTTTCTGCCCCCTGTTTTCTAAATAAACATTTGTTATTTCGAACTGTCTGCATCTGGGTCTTATCCTGAGCTGGCCACACACCGAGAACACAGGTATAAATGCACCGGGGAAGATGGGTGACACCTGGAGGGGGGTGGAGACAAGCACAAATACAGGTGAAACAGATCAGGGTGTGACAGCACCATGTCAAGCCAGATGCACTTTCACGCCGCTATAGCCCCGCGGCTACTCCCTCGAACCCTGAGACCTTCCCACTTCATGTCTGGCGACGGCACTCAGTTGGGGAATAGAGAATCAAGTCTGTAAGGTGCAGCATACCCTCTGAAGAGGTTGGCATACCCTCTGCCCAGATGTTTATCCGTCGCTGTCGCCGGACCTGGAAGAGAGCTCGTCAGCTCTTCTCAAGACGACCTCCAGGTATCGATGACAGACGGACCGCCACCGGACCCTGGCTCCCTGGTATCGTCTCGGGCAGAGGGTATGGCTGGCCACTCGGGATCTGCCCCTCCGGGTGAAGTCCAGCAAACTTTCACCCCCTGTTTTATCGTCCCTTTCCCCATCTCCAAGATTCTTGGCCCCTCTGCTGTTCCTCTTCTTTTGCCCCGTACCCTCCTTTTACATCCCACTTTTCATGTGTCTTGGATTAAATCTATGTCTCACAGACCTTTGTCTCCTGTTTCCAGCTTTCTGCTTCAGATGAGCTATTCATAATTCAAGTACAAGAAAATAGCAGGGTATATGTGGTATTGTTATTGCTGTGTTCTGTCTGTACAGACTTAAAGGTGTTGTTTGGAGCTCTATACGTTACCCCATTTACCACATGTTATTTTGTTGCTGCTGAAATTGTAATTTTGGTCAATACATTTTTAACTTACACTTGGTGTGCAGTACAATGTGTTATATGAATGTGCATGAGGGTTCTAGAATGAATGATTAGTATTACTGACTAATAAAACAACTATACATATCTTGAGACGTCTTAAGACAGATGTCTCAGTACATTGGTATCTCCAATACTTGTCTGTAAACTGTCTCAAAGACGTCTTCATTTTCTAACACGTCTCAAGACATCTTCATTAATATGTCATAAGATGTCTCAAGACATGGTGATGGCTGGGTATCTACCACTTTTTGAACTAACTATTGCTCTCAAATCTATTATCCTGATGTCGACAGCAGTTGTATTCATAACATGTCTAACTTAGCTAGCTAACATACATTTTGAGAAAACAAGTTAAATTAAGTGGCTAGCTAGCACTAGCAATGTGTGGTGGTCAATAAACAGAGCTAGCTAACCAACTGAGATAGCAAACAATGTAACAAAAGTATAATTTAGGGATTTAAAAAATGCTCCATCAACAGGCTCTGCATTTCAGAAATCACAGTAGCTAGTACTTTTGGTGCACTGTTCAATCATCTAGCCCAGTGGTTCTTAACCTGGGTTCGATCGAACCCCAGGGGTTCGGTGAGTCAGTCTCAGGGGTTCGGCGGAGGTCAAGACACACACCCGACTCATATGATTCGTGATGACACGCCCCGCTTCGCCATCATTGGCTGCAGGTGATCACGCAACATCGCTTGGCCTATCTGTGCTGCAGGGAATTTGGCGCGCTCAGTAGTCGAATTGTGACTGTCGTGATGGTACGTCGTGTGATTTCTTTCTTAATATTTTAATCCCTTCATACTAACTATGTCGAGCAAAAAAAGAAAGTGGTCGGACGAATATCTACAATATGGATTCACATGTATAACGGAACGTGATGAGAGTCAGCGTCCTAACTGCATGATTTGCAATGCCAAGTTGAGCAATTCTAGTCTAGCACCAGCAAAACTAAGAGAACACTTCCTTAAGCTGCATGGAGATGGACAATACAAGAACACAACGCTCGCTGAATTCAAGGTGAAGAGAGCCATTTTTCCAATTAAGAAGGGTTCGGTGAATGCGCATATGAAACTGGTGGGGGTCAGTACCTCCAACAAGGTTAAGAACCACTGATCTAGCCATTAATTATTTTATTTTTTTGAAGAACTCCCACTACCCTCACTGGCTTTCATGCATTTGAAACATGAGCAGCTTCTTGTTCTGTGGGTTTTATGGCAGACTACATACCAAAAGGGTGTACTGACTCCACCAATTGGACGGGGTTGAAAAAACAAGGTAAAAATAAAATCCATACATGGTGTAGGAAAACTAACTTAATCCACACAACAAAAAATACATGAACAAAAATAAAAACAAAACTTTCACTTTTTCCATCCTTCCAAGCTCCATATCTGCCTCCTCAGGCTCTGGGCCCCATGCTTTATAGTGCCAGAAAGCCCCATCTGTTTAGTCTCCGCTTCCACTCTCTCAGCGGAGATAACTTGAAGTGTCAGGTTTCAGACCATACATTTGCATAGGGAGGGATGTGTCACATTTTCTGGCCTATCTAGACAAAGAATTGATTTGTTCTTCCTCTGAACTCTTGTCACCCAGCCTGGGAGATGGCATACTGTATGAAAGGTGACAGTCTAGCAAAACCAACCGTTGTGGTTTCATCTTGCTGTGATATTCTCAGCCAGATTTAGAGCTCTCAAAATTGAAAAATACTAAATAATTGTATAGAATTAAAACAATACCATTTTCTCTCGGTCACAGACAGACAAAATCATTTAGTGCTTCAAGCTGAAGATAACACATTTGAATGGCATCTCTGCACCGCTCAGTGAACGTTTAGAAGAAAATTCTCTGTCGTCTTGTTATATGAAGTATAACTGTGACGAAGTATAATCATATTTATTTTACAGTTATAAAAAAGGTGATATTTTATAGTAAGTTGTTTATAATTTGATTGTTAATATATTTATAAAGCGTTTCAGTCATTTCAAGCCCTATGTTTCATATTTTCACATTCGTAATATTTGCCTTCAGAAAGTATTCAAACCCTCTGACCTTTTCAAATCAAATCAAATTGTATTAGTCAACATGCGCCGAATACAACCGGTGTAGACCTTACAGTGAAGTGCTTACTTACGAGCCCCTAACCAACAATGCAGTTTAAATAAAAGAAAAAAAATATGAATAAAAATGATAAATAAAAGCAACAAGTAATTAAAGAGCAGCAGTAAAATAACAACAGTGAGACTATATACAGGGGGGTACCGGTACAGAGTCAATGTGCGGGGGCACCGATTAGTCGAGGTAATTGAGGTAATATGTACATGTAGGTAGAGTTATTAAAGTGACTATGCATAGATGATAACAACATTTTGTTGTGTTACAGCCTGCATTTTAAATGGATTAAATTGAGATTTTGTGACACTGGCCTACACACAATACCCCATAATGGCAAAGTGGAATTGTGTTTTTTGAAATGTTTACAAATGAATACAAAATGAAAAGCTGAAATGTATTGAGTGAATAAGTCTTCAAACCCATTTTTATGGCAAGCCTAAATCATTTCAGGAGTAAAACATAATTAATTGCATGTGCTTACTCTGTTCGCAATAATAGTGTCATAGAGTCGATGCCTGCGCCCCGCAGGAAATCGAATTAGCAAAATAAAAAAATCCCCATAAAAATCCATCAGTTTAAACTAGAGATACACTACATGACCAAAAGTTTGCTTGTCGAACATCTCATTACAAAATCATGGGCTGGCCTACATACATATGGAGTTGGTCCCTCCTTGGCTGCCTTCACTCTTCTGGGAAGGCTTTCCACAAGATGTTGGAACATTGCTGCAGGGACTTGCTTCCATTCAGTCACAAGAGCATTAGTGAGGTCGGGCACTGATGTTGGGCGATTAGGCCTGGCTCACAGTCAACATTCCAATTCATCCCAAAGGTGTTCCATGGGGTTGAGGTCAGGGCTCTGTGCAGGCCAGTCGAGTTCTTCCACACCAATCTCGACAAACCATTTCTGTATGGACCTCGGTTGGTGCAAGGGGCATTGTCCTGCTGAAACAGGAAAGGGTCTTCCCCAAACTGTTGCCACAAAGTTGGAAGCACAGAATAGTCTGGAATGTGATTGTATGCTGTAGAGTTAAGATTTCCCTTCACTGGAACTAAGGGGCCTAACCCGAACCATGAAAAACAGCACCAGACCATTATTCCTCCTCAGCCAAACTTTACAGTTGGCACTATGCATCGGGGCAGGTAGCGTTCTCCTGGCATCCGCAAAATCCAGATTTGTCCGTCGGACTGCCAGATGGTGAAGAGTGATTCGGAAACGCACTCCAGAGAGAGCGTTTCCACTGGTGGCAATATTTACACCACTCCAGCCGATGCTTGACCTTATGCATGGTTATCTTAGGCTTGTGTGTGGCTGCTTGGCCATGGAAACCCATTTCATGAAGCTCCCAATGAACAGTTCTTATGCTCTTTGCTTCCAGAGGCAGTTTGGAACTCGGTAGTGAGTGTTGCAAACAACCGAGGACAGACTATTTTTACGCGCTAGGCACTTCCGCGCTCGGCGGTCCCATTCTGTGAGCTTCTGTGGCCTACCACTTTGTGGCTGAGGCGTTGTTGCTCCTAGACGTTTCCACTTCACAGTAACAGCACTTACAGTTGACCTGGGTAGCTCTAGCAGGGCAGAAATCTGATGAACTGACTTGTTGGAAAGTTGGCATACTATGAATTTTTCACGTTGAAAGTCTCTTCAGTAAGGCCAGTATACTGCCAATGTTTGTCTATGGAGATTGCATGGCTGTGTGCTCGATTTTATACACCTGTCAGCAATGGGTGTGGCTGAAATAGCCGAATCCACTAATTTGAAGGGGTGTCCACATACTTTTGTATCTATAGTGTATCTGTTTTTTTTGCGTTGGATGCGTCTCAATCTACCTCATCCGCCGATGTCGTACTTCCGCATCTGCAATGAAAGGTGACAGAGCTTGAGACATCCCAAAAATCTGTCTTCTCACAAATTCGCCTGTCGCGTCTGAACGGTTTGGCCTACAAACTACTATGAAAAGATCAGACTCTGTGCAAAGATGAGACTCTCACGAACACAATGGTGTTTTACATTTTGCTCTATGATTCCCACAAGCATGTTGGGACTCCTCTGAAGTCGGTACAGCCGATCTACCAATTTCTGTCTGTAGCGTCCAAACAGTTTGGGCTAGACACTAATATGATCCCTCTGTGGAAAGGTGAGATTCTAATGGACTGGTCTAAAGGTCCCCCGGTACAAGTTTAAAAATGTATAGAAGTATATATGGAGACTGTTTGGTGCCAAAAATAAGGGGTCAAATACATTGTTTTAAATAACAAATGTTTCCTTATCTCACTTACAGGTGAAGTTGGAAGTTACATACACCTTAGCCAAATACATTTAAACTCAGTTTTTCACAATTCCTGACATTTTATCCTAGTAAAAATTCCCTGTCTTAGGCCAGTTAGGATCACCACTTTATTTTAAGATTGTGAAATGTCAGAATAATAGTAGAGAGAATTATTTATTTCAGCCTTTATTTCTTTCATCACATTTCCAGTGGGTCAGAAGTTTACATACACTCAATTAGTATTTGGTAGTATTGCCTTTAAATTGTTTAACTTGGGTCAAACGTTACGGGTAGCCTTCCACAAGCTTCCCACAATAAGTTGGGCGAATTTGGCCTATTCCTCCTGACAAAGCTGGTGTAAGTGAGTCAGGTTTGTAGGCCTCCTTGCTCACACACGCTTTTTCAGTTCTGCCCACACATTTTCTATGGGAGGTCAGGGCTTTGTGATGGCCATTCCAATACCTTGACTTTGTTGTCCTTAAGCCATTTTGCCACAACTTTGGAAGTATGCTTGGGGTCATTGTCCATTTGGAAGACCCATTTGTGACCAAGCTTTAACTTCCTGAATGATGTCTTGAGATGTTGCTTCAGTATATCCACATAATTTTCCTCCCTCATGATGCCATCTATTTTGTGAAGTGCACCAGTCCCTCCTGCAGCAACGCACCCCCACAACATGATGCTGACACCCCCGTGCTTCTCGGTTGGGATGGTGTTCTTCGGCTTGCAAGCCTCCCCTATTTTCCTCCAAACATAACCAGCGGACATTTCTCCAGAAAGTACAATATTTATCCCCATGTGCAGTTGCAAACCGTAGTCTGGCTTTTTTATGGCGGTTTTGGAGCAGTGGCTTCAAAATATACAGGATTGTTATATTAAAACGAGGACATTAAAGACCTAGATAGACTACATGCAAATATTTAAAATATAATATGCTATAGGCAAGCCCTATTTGGGCTGCGCTCTTTTGGCAGTTACTCTTCTGTTGACGCCTTCTTGTGTGATCAGCTGATTTGAGGTTAGCTTTGGGATGAGAGAGAGCATAGTGATTTTTGTTCTTGTCTCTCACACCTTTCTGGTTATGTCGATATAGGACTCGTTTTACTCTGGATATAGATACTTTTGTACCTGTTTCCTCCAGCATCTTCACAAGGTCCTTTGCTGTTGTTCTGGGATTGATTTGCACTTTTCGCACCAAAGTACGTTAATCTCTAGGAGACAGAACGTGTCTCCTTCCTGAGTGGTATGATGGCTGCGTGGTCCCATGGTGTTTATACTTGCATACTATATTTTGTACAGATGCACATGGTACCTTCAGGCATTTGGAAATTGCTCCCAAGGATGAACTAGACTTTTGGAGGTTTACAATTCTTTATCTGAGGTCTTGGCTGATTTATTTTGATTTTCCCATGATGTCAAGCAAAGAGGCACTGGGTTTGAAGGTAGGCCTTGAAATATATCCACAGGTACATCTCCAATTGACTCAAATGATGTCAATTAGCCTATCAGAAGCTTCTAAAGCCATGACATAATTTTCTGGAATTATCTGAGTGGTTTAAAGGCACAGTCAACTTAGTGTATGTGAACTTCTGACCCATTGGAATTGTGATGCAGTGAATTATAAGTGAAATAATCTGTCTGTAAACAATTGTTGGAAAAATTACTTGTGTCATGCACAAAGTAGATGTCCTAACCGACTTGCCAAAACTATAGTTTGTTAACAAGAAATTTGTGGAGTGGTTGAAAAACGAGTTTGAATAACTCCAACCTAATTGTATGTAAACTTCCAACTTCAACTGTATGTAATCAAGATATATTAGTGTTTTGTTTTTCATAATATTTTTCCAAATGTTAGATTTTTTTCTCCACTTTGACGTTACAGAGTATTTTGTGTAGATCATTGACAAAAAAGTGCAATGAAATCCATTTTAATCCCACTTTGTAACACAACAAAATGTTGACAAAGTAGAGGGGTGTAAATACTATCTGAAGGCAATGTACTTGAGCTTGTGTCCTCAAAAGTTGGTATATCTCAGCAATTTATTACTATTTTACCAGAAAGTTGAGTTCCAGATGAAACATTACCAGTTATTGTTTATGGCCACCTCATGAAAAAATAATTACATTTTGTATGTCTATTTAGATTTTGCCCTATCATTCCTCTGGTTTTAAAGGAGAACTACAGTTCCTGATTTGGCCTTGCTTTTCGCCAATGCTCATTAAAGGGGAACTGCACCTGCTGATTTGGCCACATTTTTTTGCTTGCTCCTCAAGAAATGCTGTCGGCCATGACAGGAGCCAAACGAGATTTGCATTGGGGGTGCGGTTTGATGTGGGTGTTTCTTGGGTGTGTCCTTGCCACCCCACAAACAATCATGGAGAGTAGCAGTAGTGATGTCATGTCAGTGAAGCTAGCTTTGCTAAGGAGAGAGGTTTTGAAGTTGAGGACATCTCCCCCCGGCCCTATATGTTTGAGCCATTGGCTGCCCCAGGCCCCCATAAGGAACCGGTGGCTGTTGACGAACTGAGTGAGAGGACTGGGGATGTGAAGGAATTGTAGCTGAATAAACTAGCGTGGTAGGAAATGTTGACATGTCTTTATCTACACAATAAAGTTGAATATGAACCTGGGCCTCTGTTAGAGAGCTGTTGTATTTTAATCCATAGATATTTATAGTCGCCCGCATGTTAGTCGGCGAAATAGCTGTGTAGGCTTAGGCTATATAGCCCTGAATCAGGATGAGTGGTGGTCTATTATTCAGTTCTAAAGAACGTCAAAGCAGGCAGAACTGAATAATAAACCACCACTCGTCCTGATTCAGGGCTATATAGCTAGCCATAGCCGGGATAGCTGCAGTTAGCTAGACTAGCTAGCTGATATTTCTCTATTAAATGACAGTTGTGCTGAAGATAGCAAGAGCCAATGTTTGCATGTGTTTCATGACACTCGTTTGCAACAACAACTTGCTCCAAAACAAAAGTAGATGCAACCTTATCTGTTATCTGCTGTTAGATCTGTAGAGGGTGACTAATCCCAGAGCTACACATATCATATCCCCTGCAGGTGGACATGTCTCCAAGTTTGAGAACCTCTGGAACTCCAAGTTCCAGAGGTATGTTTGTAATGTCGATTTGACTGCACTAATTTGTTTTACACACCTGATTTCAATCCATTATTTAACCCTCTGTTCCCCCATGGGTTTTTGTGAGGTTCTTATATTTTGGTCGAATGCTGTGGATGTTTGTTTTCATGTGGTGAGGGATTCTGTAATGGGTCCTATGTGTGGCTGGTGTAGAGAGTCAGGCGCAGGACAGCAGATATGAGTAATTAACGTACTTTTACTCAAAATGTCAAATATATAAAGTAACAAATACACACACACCATGACAGACTGAAAATACAATAAACAATCACTCCCAAAAACCCAGGGGGGAACAGAGGGTTAAATAATGACACAGTAATTGTGGGATTGAAATCAGGTGTGTAAAACAAAGACAAAACAAATGGAAAATGAAAAGTCGATCGGCGGTGGCTAGAAAGCCGGTGACGTCGACCGCCGAACGCCGCCCAAACAAGGAGAGGGACCGACTTCGGCGGAAGTCGTGACACACGTATACTCCCTCTCTGGCGCTCGAGGTCACCAGGCTGTTCATTATTACGCAAACCTGTCACCATTGTTACACGCACCAGTGCCTCATCAGACTCACTTGGACGCCATCACCTGCCTGATTACCTTCCCTATATATGTCACTCCCTTTGGTTCTTCCCCTAGGCGTTATTGTTTCTGTTCCGTTATTTCATGTCTGTACGTTACTCGTGTTTCTTGTTTTGTCCAAGTTCGTTTATTTATTAAATTATTCCCTCCCTGAACTTTCTTCCCGACTCTCAGCATACACATTACAGAATAACGCCTCACCAAAAGGAAGCATCAGGGAGTGTTTTCTTTTTTTTTGTTAGTGTAGGAGATGTTGGGTCCGAGTGTCGCTGCCGTAGCAACCGTAGATACCTCAGCTGGCTCGTCAGGTTTCCATGCCTCAGCCGGAACGTCAAGTTCCATGCCTCAGCTGGCTCGACAGGTTCACAAGACTCGGTAGGTTCGGCAGGCTCCCACGCCTCAGCCAGTTCAGCAGGCTCCTGCGACTCAGCCGGCTCGGCAGGCTCCCGCGCCTCGGCCGGCTTGTCAGGTTCCAGCACCTCATCACCTTCCTGATTACCTTCCCTATATATGTCACTCCCTTCGGTTCTTTCCCTAGGTGTTATTGTTTCTGTTCCTGTTACAGTTAGCTGATATTTCTCTGTCAAATCACAGTTTGATAATGCTAGCAATAACCAGTGTCTGGAATGTGTTTCATGAGACACTGAGCTACTTGCTCAACGTCAACATTGAAGAGGCAACTCCGGGATGCTGGCCTTCTAGGCAGAGTTCCTCTTTCCAGTGTCTGTGTTCTTTTGCCCATCTTAATCTTTTATTTTTATTGGTCAGTCTGAGATATGGCTTTTTCTTTGCAACTCTGCCTGTGCTCACTTGAACAGGAAGGTGGCGCAGCAAATTTTCTCATCAAACTTTCTAATCAAAGTTTGGCATTCTCTGGATTTATGGTGCTTTCAAGACAACTGGGAACTCGGTTGAAAGGTTGAATCATGACGTCAGTGATCTTCAGGTCGGCGCTCTAGAAAGAGGCCAGAGTTCCCCATTTGGAATTCCGAGTTGGATGACAGTTTTTTTCCCAGTTCCGAGTTTCCAGTTGTTTTGAACGCGGCAGAAATCATGCTGGGTTGACAGCATGGCCAATGTATTCAACCTTTTCTGACCCATGGTGTTGTATGTGAATGTTTATTCTTTTAAGCTTGGAAAAGAGACCCTTAAACCCAGACTTGGACCACACACCCACTTCACTGAATAGCAGGCTAGTGATTGCTTAGCAACGCTTGCAGTTAGCCGCTGATTCCTCATTGTTGAATTTGCGATTTCCAACTTGTTGTGTTAATGTTTATGTCCAATGGCCGATAAGCACGATACATTTTCTATAATTTCTCTTCATATGACAAGGGGTGAAAAGGATTTGCCAGTAGATTGTCAACTTGACTCATGATGATGACTGCTTGTCTAGCTTGCTAGCTAAGATTTTGAAAGTATGATATTGACATGATCAGTCTGATCAAAGCTACGTGATTTGACGTCATTTTATCTGTGGCCAATGACCCTGAGCCTTCTTGGATGGGTACTTCTAATGTAAATCTATGGCAGCACCCAGGGGCTAGAATTTTCGAGATCTCCCTGTAGATTTTGCGGTGACGTAGTGTCCCCATGAGTGACAGAACACTGAGCCAATCACTGACGCAACTAGAGAACATTACCAACCCCTACGCTCCTTATTTTCCGCTGGCTGCCCCACCGCCACAGAAAGCACTGAGCTAGGCTGAAACACCTGCCTTACTCAAGAAAGCAAAAAATAGAAAATGATTGTATGCAGCTTTATTAACTCAATTATTATAATTTTTTTACATTGGTTGCAAACTGATATGTGACACGTAAAAATAAAATGCAAAACAGGCAACCCCCCAAACAGGTGGGGCTCAAAACAAGTGGGGCTCTGCCTCACCTGCCCTGAACGACAGGTCACCAATGGTCTTGGAGAGCTGAAATAGGACCAACACTATTAGAATGCTACATTATCTTCAGTTCAAGAAGTGGCATTACTAACAACGAGGACAATTCTCTCTAATTCCTTCACTACCATTGTTAGTGAAAGATGACTTCCTGTGATAATTGGTCGAGAGTGAAGCTCCCCATGAATCTGTACCTAGGGGAAACTTCACCCCAGTGTAATAATCATGGAGAGCTAAACTGATTATACTGAGACTTCGTCCTCATCATCACTTTGATTTGTGACAGTAGTGAGTGGTCGAATGTCTTCGGTCTAATAAAGAGAACTATACAGAGTATGTGACATTGCTCTGATAAGAAATGATATCCTATGGCTCAAGTGTTACAGTTATACTTAGATATAAATGTGTAACTTATTGGTAGTATTTATGCAGCAGCCCATACTACAACTCCAAAATAAACTGACAGTTGTAAAAACAAGTTGTGGCAAGTGTTAAAATAAAGATCTGAGCAGTTTTCATACCTCCCAAGTGCTCGTTTTCTTCTTCCAGATTCAATGTCTATTGTCAGTGTTTGACCAGAAGCAGGTTTCCCATTTCTGCTATGTTTGTCCTCTCCCACATTTTCTGCATCTGCACTGTAAGATATTAATGAAGTCAATAAAGAGTAGGCTATTACAATGATAAGAGTTGTTGTTACCACGTTGTAGGCTATCCTGCGCATATTGTTCCATATTTGACAATTAGCTCATCACCACAATCTCAATGGGAAGTAAATGACATACAAATATGGAAAGGTTCATTCAGTTATTCTTAATATCATTGTTCGAAATCAAAATAAAACATTAAAACCACGTAAAAATTGATTTGACTACATTGTAAAATTGATCGAAATAAGGTAGCCTATTTTTTAGCTAAAATGATGGAAACATAAACGTACTAATAATCTCTTGCGTCATTCTTGAGGTTTCCTTTAGTACGTTTTCTAACTTCCTCGGGTGCCGCTAAATAGTTTTGAGGTTGTTTGGTTATCATTGTTCGCTTCAAGAGATAGGTCTACTGCTGACCTGCACCTTAGGCATATTTCACCTGCCCTATCTGAGCAAGTGACCATTGAGATGAAAGCCACCTCAGCACCAATAAGGTAGCAGAGGCTACAATATCCAATGGAATATGGTAGCCTATCTTGGGTCAAAGTCGATCATGTTTTTAGGTCATTATCTAAGTTCAAACTATGTGATACAAAATAATGTTTGCATCAGTGTGGGTTTCATACTGTATCACACCTGCCCCATGAAAGTATTTTGGCCATATTGAAAATGCATAAGATCGTTTTATAGCTGACCCAACACAATATGCCTAATAAGTAGGCCTAGACTACCGTGATATTTGCTTACTGAACTGAGATGGAAGACAAAGTCCCTTCAACTAGTGTGTATTGTGTAAACCTACAGTAGATGGCAGGCTGACCCATTGTACTTTGAAATACAAATAACCCTCTGTATAGTTTCGTATTGGCATTATGCTGATGTGCATACAAATCATACAGAAGACTTCCAGTTTTGATAATCTCGCCATTTAGCACATACAAACATGTGGAGGAAAGGGATGATCATCTCAGAAACGTAGCATGATGTTACGGGTTTTCTTATGTTAGATGTAAAACATCAAACAGACACACTGAAAAAGGTCAAATAACATACCGTTACAACACCAACCCAGGGGTAGGCGGACAGGCAAGGGTTAAGATAAGATATTATCTTATCTTAGTTAAGATATTTCTCCATTGAAGAG
This sequence comes from Salmo trutta, assembly GCF_901001165.1. NCBI lineage: Eukaryota > Metazoa > Chordata > Actinopteri > Salmoniformes > Salmonidae > Salmo > Salmo trutta. Next base: position 42,925,650 of record NC_042985.1, on the reverse strand, counting down.
ATAGGAGGTTGCAATTCAAAGACTGCTCGGATGGGCTTCTGCATAAGTGATCTTACAACTGAACTAAAACCACTGAGTCTTGCTCCATATTTGTTATAAGTTAGTAAGTGATTGACCACTCATAGGCAGCATTGGAAATGTTAACAGGTTCATGTACACCTGGTCTCAGACAAAGGCAATTTGAAGATGTTAACTTCAATGATTTACTGGCATTTCATTAATATAGTTATCAATGTTTAGGAAAGGACTACAGTGACAACCAACATAATGATAAATTAGAATAATTGTTTTAAATGGAATGGAGTAAAGCCTTTTCACTTCACTGTAAGTAATAAATACCAAAAGCGAAGTGTAATTGTGCTAAAACAGTTTATACATCAATTCAGTCAATTGTGGTTTCCTCTGTACAGTAATGTTAGAACAGCCATATCTACACACAGTCAATATTGAATCAGTACTTAAAATCCCTGCTATAGGGACAACAGGGGTGACTATTGACAGGTATTGTTTTGTTAGGCATCCCTGGATACTTCCCTATTTGAGCGGTGAATCTAACGGTTTGCTAGCTGTTGACTGTTGAGCTTTATTCTAGAGCGTGATGGGCTTAAAGAGAAGAAAAATATCTATAGTTTAGAAGTGGTTTGACACAGTTGCTTGGATGCGAGGCTTGGTAGACAGAGGGGAATTCTTGTCAAGTGGTTGGCCGGGCAATATGGTAGACTCAATATGACAATTCCATGAGGCACACTAGGGAGAGGTCAAACCCTTTTTTCTGTAGAATACTCATTTGGCCATGTTGGTAGCTAATAAGCTATAAGTCAATGTATAGAAATCTCACAAACAGAATTCTTTGCATGTCAGTGTCAACAGTGTGAAATCATATGTGTTACAATTGTAGCGGCCCTATCACAACCCCCAGTGTCCTTGTCAAGAGGTTAGGACTTCTTGATGTAATGGCTAAGGTGTTTGACTGACAGTTGCAGGACACCCAGTTTCAAGTCCCAGTCAGGATACCCCCCAAATACGCTTACCCAGGCAAACCCAGGCTTATGGGGGGAGATATTGAGCAATAATCTTCCACTTTTATTCACTATTAGTTCACATTTCTAATTCAGGGGATAGGGAACAATAGCAAAGCATGGCAAAGGTCTGACAGAAGGCACAGAGCCCAACTAGCAACTAGACTGAACGACACAGGTGTATTGAATCGATCTTTATGAATTATGAGCAGGTTTGAGACCCAATCGGGCTATGGCAGGATACATTGAGCAATTTTGCACAACAGGAGGTGTCCTCATAACCCCTATGGGGTATATTACACCACAGTACTTTTGGATGTTTTTTAAATATTCTATTCATTAAATGAGATATACTGTAGGTCTACACTGAACCAAAGGTAGCCTATTGACAATTTATACAGGATAGAAGGCATCTGACTATGACTTCCTTTTGTGAAGTCAGGGGGTATCACCGTTTTTCTGTCATAATTCAAGTCAGTCAATTTCACAATAGAATAGACTGTTAACCAGCTAGGCTGACACGCAGCCTACTACTCCCGTCAGTGACTGCGGTTGGCAATTTGAGAATTGACTTGAATGCTGATTTGAGGAGAGATCGACAAAGACAGGAGATTAGTGGATTTTTTAAAGGAAAAATGGGACGATGACGGATTGTGAGGAGCTGTCCAATTGTTCAAACGCACCTGCTTTATCAGACAGACTAACAATTCCCTCCGTTCAAATCCAGGGACACTTCAGCAAGGAATCGAGGAAATATAGATTCAAAAGAAGCAAAACTTCTAAGGGTTTTGAGCCGTCGGTCCTCGCACTGTGTGGTATCGCTGAGAGGACGCCCCATAGAGGCATTTGAAATGAATTCAGCACTGGGCCAGGCGGTCAGCAACCCAAAGTCGAGTGATGTAACCGTTTCATGCGCCAAAGGCAAAGAGGAAAAAAAGGGAAAAAATCTAATCAGAGGCTGGAAAAGGGAGAGGGATGCTTTCAGGACGAGGAAAGAGAAACATGATGGTCAAAGAAGTCCCGTCTTAAATTCTGTACCTGACCATTTGTGCACCCTCGGAAGCAAAGCGAATCCGTGTCATTGTGCAGGGGGCAGAATGGAAGACATTACCCAAAACGGTTTGGATTGTGGAATAAAGGGCAGCGCTATTGTTGTGAGGAAGAATGACGACACTGTCACAACGGCAAAGAAACTGAGAACAGAAAAGGTAAGCTTAATGCACGTTTTAAAACATGCAGGCTACCAATCATTATCTTATTAGCTTAATTGCCGTGGAATATTTTTTTCATAAGAAAGGTAGCCTAACAGGATTACTTGGCAGATGTTTTATGCATGAATAAGGTAGCAGCCTAATAGAGATACTGTTCTATCATGGTAATCCTTTATGTGCACAGAATACACACAGCTGTTCAAGAATGCAGTTCCAAGGGCCCAGGCCAGAACATCCCCCCCCCCCAAAATATAGGCTAAGAATGACAAACGAATATATAATGTACAGTGATGTGGCTACAAAACACTACCACACTATTATTTACAATATATGATGTTATTTACAATATGGACAATGATTTAATTATTATTATAATGACAAGGTACCCTAAGCACACAAGCAAGCATGCAAGCAGAGAGGTTTTGCATAGCTGTGACATATGAAAGGCTATAACCAGATGTAATCACCATCATCTCAGACCCATCAGTTGTATCCTAACCCGATTAGTTTATCTTATTAGCATGTCCTCTATTTTGTTTATAATATAACTGAAACTCCACAGCATAAGGAAGGGAAGTTTTTTCAGGTACTAATTTCTTATGCTTATCATTTTACAGTTTCTGTAATTTATGGTTAATGTTAATGCTATTGGAGGCTGTTGCCCACCATTTATTGTTCTCAGGGAACAGTCCCACACTCTCGTAAATTTTTACCTGAGTCTTTTGATTTGATTTATTTTAAATAGCTTAGTAGGGACACCACAAAGTCCCAACCTACATAGGCAGTTGTTTTTTTTATAATGATTTAATCTAATTTGTTACAAGAGAAGACGCCTATCTTTCTTCATGACAGATGCCATCAGTAATCAGTGTTTTTCACTCAGCAGCAGGGGAAGTGGAGTGTGTGAACGGTAGCCATCTTTTCTCCCTGCTCTTGGCTATCAGCTCCTCACCGTGCTGCATATTAAAATCACACATAGCCTGTAACAATGAACGCTTGTGTTGCTTTTATGGTTACAAGACAAGGCATTTGTGATGAAGACAAGCCCTAGGTTTTTGACTCATCATTGTGGTCAATGTTTGAGACGTTTGCTGAGTGATTCTGTCTGAGGGAGGGAGGGTACAGGACTGTGGCATTGCATCTTGCAATCAAAGCAGGGGAGCATGCATCAGTCTTTGTTTTTGTCCCTTTATAGGTATCTGATCAGACATAAACAACCCTGTAGGAATGACTTCTCTTTCAAACGATGTTATATGCATAAATTAACATTTAAAAATGACAACACATTTAGTCAGAAGTACAAACATGTTCAGCACTGCATACAAACCTAAATAGCAAAACTACATGAATGAAAATCTTTTTGCAGTTACAACACAGAGCAATAGTATTGCTTGTTGTTCTTTTTTATTTGTTTTTCAGGTCATGCACAAATGCTATTTTCACAGAATATTTCATTAAACTGCTGAAATGTCTGCATCATTGTTATTCAAAGATATATATATTTTTTTGAAGATGAATTGTCAATAGCTGCTTGTATTTTATGAAATTACCAATAGGCTTTGGAAAACAACACTTTCCTTTGTTTATTACCATCCATATGATGAAAATAGATATGAGATTATTTATGAATTAAAGGTCAGGATGCTTAAAAACCCAGTGCAATCAAAATAAATACAAAATCTGCATTTTGTATCATACAGTGCCTTGCAAAAGTATTTACATTTACATTTAAGTCATTTAGCAGACGCTCTTATCCAGAGCGACTATTCATCCCCCTTGGTGTTTTTCCTATTTTGTTGCATTACAACCTGTAATTTAAATTGATTTTTATTTGGATTTCATGTAATGGACAGACACACAATAGTCAAAATTGGTGAAGTGAAATGAGAAAAATAACATAAAATAAAAAACAGAAAAGTGGTGCGTGCCCCCCCTTTGCTATGAAGCCCATAAATAAGATCTGGTGCAACCAATTACCTTCAGAAGTCACATAATTAGTTAAATAAAGTCCACCTGTGTGCAATCTAAGTGTCACATGATCTGTCACATGATCTCGGTATATATACACCTGTTCTGAAAGGCCCCAGAGTCTGCAACACCACTACCACTACCAAGCAAGCGACACCATGAAGACCAAGGAGCTCTCCAAACAGGTCAGGGACAAAGTTGTGGAGAATTTCAGATCAAGGTTGGGTTATAAAAAATATCAGAAACTTTGAACATCCCACGGAGCACCATTAAATGCATTATTAAAAAATGGAAAGAATATGGCACCACAACCTACCTGCCAAGAGAGAGCTGCCCACCAAATCTCATAGACCAGGCAAGGAGGGCATTAATCAGAGGGGTAACAAAGAGACTAAAGAGCAGAGATTGGAGTATCTGTCTATAGGACCACTTTAAGCCGTACACTCCACAGAGCTGGGCTTTATGGAAGAGTGGCCAGAAAAAAAGCAATTTCTTAAAGAACAAAATAAGCAAACACGTTTGGTGTTTGCCAAAAGGCATGTGGGAGACTCCCCAAACATATGGAAGAAGGTACTCTGGTCAGATGAGACTATAATTGAGCTTTTTCGCCATCAAGGAAAACACTATGTCTGGCGCAAACCCAACACCTCTCATCACCCCGAGAAAGAACATAATCCCCACAGTGAAGCATGGTGGTGGCAGCATCATGCTGTGGGGATGTTTTTCATCGGCAGGTACTGGGAAACTGGTCAGAATTGAAGGAATGATGGATGGCGCTAAATACAGGGAAATTCTTGAGGGAAACCTGTTTCAGTCTTCCAGAGATTTGAGACTGGGACGGAGGTTCACCTTCCAGCAGGACATTGACCCTAAGCATACTGCTAAAGCAACACTCGAGTGGTTTAAGGGGAAACATTTAAATGTCTTGGAATGGCCTAGTCAAAGCCCAGACCTCAATCTAATTGAGAATCTGTGGTATGACTTAAAGATTGCTTTACACCAGCGGGAACCCATCCAATTTGAAGGAGAAGGAGCCGTTTTGCCTTGAAGAATGGCCAAAAATCCCAGTGGCTAGATGTGCCAAGCCTATAGAGACATACCCCAAGAGACTTGAAGCTGTAATTGCTGCAAAAGGTGGCTCTACAAAGTATTGACTTTGGGGGGGTGAATAGTTATGCATGCTCAAGTTCATTTTTTTTCTTCTTATTTCTTGTTTGTTTCACAACCAAAAATATTTTGCATCTTCAAAGTGGTAGGCATGTTGTGTAAATCAAATGATACAACCCCCCCCCCCCAAAAAAAATCAATTTTAATTCCAGGTTGTAAGGCAACAAAGCTCTCTCCTAATAACAGCTAGTTTTAAGTCCGTTCGTCCGTCTCCCTCCCCCCCACTCAAACCACTCCAAGACAGTCATAGTAAAAATCTTGCTTGAGAAAATAGTTTTTTGCTATTAAGCTATATAATTCTTATTGATTTTATTGATGGAAAACTATTACAGTAAGATACTTAATACACAGAAATGATTTGATATTGATATAAAAACGGCTGCTTTGGGCCTTTATGTTGAAAAGTCAGAGGTGATATTTGACTCCTCCTCGTCCTTTCCGTAGGTGGATTCAATGTTTACAGTGCCTGCACCCCCGCCACCCGGCCCTCAAAGCCCAATGTCCAATGCCCCCTTCTCTTCACCCATCTCAAAGCAACTTCTGGTGAGGACCAGATCCATAGGAACCAACACACAAGATGGAGGGCCAGACACCGATTCATGTCGCCCTGGCCCTTGTCAGCCAGGCACCAGTGTCAACCTGGAGGGCATTGTGTGGCATGAGACTGAGGAAGGTGAGGATTCCATTCCTCCAGCTCTCCTACAATTTCAGCATTCCACCATGTGGTTCAGCATGTACATGATTGACCATGAATGAAAGGCTGTACAGTCGATTATATCAGTGGGCATAAAACAGTTTATTCCACGGTAATATTATTAACGGTTAGCCAGTATTAATAATTATCATCTGATCAAAGGTAGTCCTTAGCCATGCGGAGATGTAAACATAACAGTATTTACAGCAGCCCAAAACCGAGAGGCTTGATTTAATCTACTTCACTGAAGAAAGCAACATTGCTGGCTCACTTGAGGACTAGAGTGTCACTTATAAAACTGAATTTGGTCTTTGCACACGGCCAACAAAGTGATTTGTGAGCTAGAAGATGCATTTGTATTCAAGGCTGGTTTTAATTAAAGGATCTCTGCTGATGTAACAGTGTAACAGACCATGAGAGAATTCATCAGATGTGTGTTCTGTTTTTAAGAGGCCTATTATTCCTGTAAAACTCAGATTTGAAGAGAAAGGCTGTTGCCGTCTTATTAGGAAGCTATGCCATGGGACCTCCCTAGTAAGACACCTTAGCGTTCGAGAGCTGCAGAGATGCCGAGTGCATATTGATTAGGCAAATGCTAATTGCAGACCACCATCTTAATGTCCCTGACTGTGAGCTAGATTTTGATGTATGCATATCAAAATGCAATTGAGGGGTTTGATTTTATTTTCAGCAATGTTGGTAAATGTATATTAATTGAAAAACACATGTTGTGAAAAAGAGCTATTTTGGGGGGGCTAGTGAAAAGACGGACATGATTTTGTTTGAAATACTGAACATTGCAAGGTCATTTTATTTTAGAGACAAATAATATATATCCACTCCAAACAACAGAACTCCAGTAGAAAAAGTATCCCGATTGGGTTTTAAACGGTTACATGTAATAAAGTATCAATCCATAAATAAATACATATTAAAATAATCCTTTGTTTCAACTATATTGTACAAATATAACATTAGTGATTTATTGTATCCAGAGGATGAACAGTGTATATACAATGTGTGTTTTCTTTTTGGAAAAAGCAACTTTTGGAAAAATTGTATGGGGGTTTTACAGGTTTTTTTCATTAGGATAAATCAATCTTTTTGAATTGTATTCTATATACATTTTAGGGAAGGATTTAAGGACATTGAAAGTCGTTTGCAATTAAGTTGCCAATTAGTGATGGATGGATGGATTCTTATTGTCTGAGTTACACAGCCCGCCAGGGGTTAGCCTACATTATTTTATTTAACAAGGCAAGTCAGTTAAAAACAAATTCTTATTTACAATGACGGCCAAACCCTAACCCAGACGACGCTGGGCCAATTGTGAGCCGCCCTATGGGACCCCCAATCATGGCTGGTTGTGATACAGCCTGGAATCAAACCAAGGTCTGTAATGACGCCTCTAGCACTGAGATGCAGTGCCTTAGACCGCTGCACCACTCGGGGGCCCCCTAACCCTAATTGAATACGATTAGATTCCTAAGTGTGGAAAAAATATTTAGAGAAACGTAACTTATGATTGGACAGACAAATATCATGGAAATGATTCACAAAATGACTCACTTTTGCACCAGCTGCGAAAACCATATGGAACGTTCCATCCACCTGGACAATAGATATAGCGCATCTTGGGGGAAAAAACGAGTGTGCTGGATATCGCATTTAGCAATAAAACACATTTTAAAGCACACCTAAACTAAATGTTTGAAAGTTTGATAACAGCCATAATTCATGCACATGGAAAGGGACCCATGAGCATTAATTTCAGATAAAAAAATGCACATCTGAAAAATTGCCATTTATCGTGTTTTGGAAATAAACCCTTCAATTGCAGAGCTCATTAAAATTGTCACAGCAACAAGACATTTCAGTTTGCAGTTCACAGATTTTAGTGTTTACTTTCAAGAAAATTAGACTAGAATCCAAACTAGTTTATATGGCCATTTGCCAAGGAAAGATAAAGGTGTAATATGTTTTCATACAAAATCACTTCTGTAAAAGCATTTGAATATCCTCGGTACAGTGAAATAATAATGTGCAATATCTATTTGATTCTCGATTATCTTGATTCTCGACTCTTGGTTGTCTTGGAGAAATCACAGAGGGCGATTGGCTTTTAAAATGTTATTCATTCTTTGTGTAAAAAAATAGTAAACTACATAATTCAACCTTATTGATGCTGTGGTAAGAACAAGGCTATATCCAACATTGTACTCTATTCCCTATATATAGTGTACTACATGGGCCCTGGTCAAAATAATTGCACAATATAGGAAATAGGGTGCCATTTGGGACGCCGACCAAGCCTCCATAAAAGCCACAAAAAGAGGATCCCATCTATCAGTCTGATGTCATTTCATCTGATAAAAAGTTATCACAATGCCATCATGGTATTCAACTGGACCTCCATCCATGCCACAGTTCAAAGCACACCATTATAAAATGTCTTTAATGTAACATGCTCCTTTTTGCTTTTTGAATTGTAGGTGTCCTTGTAGTCAATGTAACATGGAGAAAAAGAACCTATGTGGGGACTCTTTTGGACTGTACCAAGCATGACTGGGCACCACCCAGGTAATAATAAATATTCATATTTTGTTGTATAGTATTGAAAGATAGTATATGAGTAGCCTATTTTGTTTTAGCCTTTTCTGTTGCCAAGAAAGCTGTCAGTGACTGTATTTGTTGCATGTCATTACCATTGTAAAAGTATTCACCAATTTTGTATAGATTTTTTTGTATGGTTTACTATATATACACTAACGTTCAAAGTTTGGGGTCACTTAGAAATGTCCTTGTTTTTGAAAGAAAAGCAATTTCTTTGTCCATTAAAATAATATCAAGTTTATCAGAAATACAGTGTAGACATGTTAATGTTGTAATTTACTATTACTATTACTATATGTGGATTCGATTACAGGCTCAAAATAGCCAGAAACAACAAACTTTCTTCTGAAACTCGTCAGACTATTCTTGTTCTGAGATATGAAGGCTATTCCATGTGAGAAATTGCCAAGAACAGCGCAAACTGTCTCTGACCAGAATAGAAAGAGGAGTGGGAGGCCCCGGTGCACAACTGAGCAAGAGGACAAGTACATTAGAGTGTCTAGTTTGAGAAACAGACGCCCCACAGGTACACAACTGGCAGCTTCATTAAATAGTACCCACAGAACACCAGTCTCAACGTCAACAGTGAAGAGGCAACTCCGGGATGCTGGCCTTCTAGGCAGAGTTCCTCTGTCCAGTGTCTGTGTTCTTTTGCCCATCTTAATATTTTCTTTTTATTGGTCAGTCTGAGATATGGCTTTTTCTTTGCAACTCTGCCTGGAAGGCCAGCATCCCAGAGTTGCCTCTTCACTGTTGACGTTAAGACAGGTGTTTTGCGGAACTATTTAATGAAGCTGCCAGTTGAGGGCTTGTGAGGCGTCTGTTTGATTCTGGTTAGAGACAGTTTGTGCTGTTCTGTGAAGGGAGTAGTACACAGCGTTGTACGAGATCTTCAGTTTATTGGCAATTTCTCGCATGGAATAGCTTTAATTTCTCAGAACAAGAATAGACTGACGAGTTTCAGAAGAAAGTTCTTTGTTTCTGGCTATTTTGAGCCCGTAATCGAACCCACAAATGCTGATGCTCCAGATACTCAACTAGTCTAAAGAAGTTTTATTGCTTCTTTAATCAGTACAACAGTTTTCAACTGTGCTAAAATAATTGCAAAAGGGTTTTATAATTATCAGTTAGCCTTTTTAAAATTATCAACTTGGATTAGCTAACACAACGTGCCATTGGAACACAGGAGTGATGGTTGCTGATAATGGGCCTCTGTACGCCTATGTAGATATTCCATTAAAAATCAACTGTTTCCAGCTACAATAGTCATTTACAACATTAACAATGTCTACACTGTATTTCTGATCAATTTGAAGTTATTTTAATGGACAAAAATGTTACTTTTCTTTAAAAAACAAGGACATTTCTAAGTGACCCCAAACTTTTGAACGGTAGTATATATATATATATATATATATATGTATATATTTTCTTCTTCTAGATTTTGTGAGTCACCATCCAGTGACTCTGATCTGCCAGGTGGCCGTGGCCGTGGTAAAAGGATGCGACTGGCCATCCCGGATCGACCCTGTGTTGAACCTGGGCTCGCCAAGGTCCGAGGGCTGCCACATAAGAGTCGTGGCGGGGGCATTCACAGCAAGGGCCGAAGAGGGAGCCTTAATCTGATCAATAACTGCAGAACACCTCCCTTTTTCACAGTTGAGGAGATCAAGCCAAACTCCATCCCATCTGGGAAGAGGAAAAACAAACCACCGACTGATCTGGATTTGAGTTTAGTCGCAGAGGACATGAAAAATGGAAACGGGAAGAGGATCCGTGCCAAGTCCCGGAGTGCTCCTTCCACACCACAGGGAAAGTCGGATCCTACCTTTAACGATCCGGCGTGTACCTCTCCCATACTGATAGACTGCCCCCATCCGCACTGTAACAAGAAATACAAGCATATCAATGGGCTGCGGTACCACCAGACACATGCACACTTAGATGTGGACCGGAAGCCAGAGTTTGAGGCTGAGAGTGAGGACAGACTGTCTGACTGTGAGGAGTCCCTCAGTAACATGACTTTTGACTGCTCCGATATAACCAATAGCTCATCAAAGAAGCCCAGCCCTCTATATAAGGTTTCTACAATAGGGTCTCCAAAAAGCAGACGATTAATGTTCAATAGTGATCATAGTCCCATGGCAAATTCTAAAATGAGGAGGAATTCGTTGATCAAAGAGGGACTCATTGATGACTTGAGTAACTTGCCAATCATCTCGAACATGACTGTGGTACTGGAAAATTGCCTTGTTACTGATAGGAACTCCTCTGTGGAGATGCCTAAGCTTGAAGCCGAGGGTTTGATCGATAAGAAGGGAGTGTGTGATAAAGGGAAAAAGGTTAATGGGAAAGTTGAGAAGTGTTCATCTAAATCTAGGACCAACAGGCCTATAGCTCCTGCTCCCCCAAAGCTGATTGCAATCCCCAACACTCTGTTCTCCACTAACACAACAGAAGCCAACACACAGCAGTCTTCCCCATCAGTAGCTGTTAGTGTCACCACAACAAAGAACCTCTCACTTAAACCCATCAAGCCAAAGTTAAACATCATGGTAGAGCCAAGTCTGGTGAAAACAACCCTAGTCACTTGCAAGGAGACCAGGAACAAAGACAAACGAAGATTAAAAGACAAACACAATAAAGACACAAGGACCTCTAATGGCGATAGCATTCAACTAAAGATGGACGAGGGAAAGGTGGTGGGAAAAGAACCTTCTGGAAGCCTTCTGAAAGAGCACTTGAGCAAACAAGAAGTCATGAACAGTTTAACGGAGTCTCAAGAGAGTAGAATGGCCAGCATCAGGGCAGAGGCTGACAAAGTGTACACGTTCACTGACAACTCTCCTAGCCCTTCCATAGGTAGCTCTTCAAGACTGGACTGTGGCTCCCTTGAAAGTGGAGATGGCACCACCACCAAAACTAACAGCCCGGCATACTCAGACATATCGGATGCAGGTGATGATGGGGGTTCAGACTGCCGTTCAGACACTAGGTCCAAAAGTCCAAGGTCCATCTCAGCCTCTGAGATGAACTCAAACAACAATCCCAATCTAAATCCAAAGACTCCTCCAGCTGCATCTATTCCTGCAGGGCCTGTCAAAGACCCCCAGTCTCCTTTTTACCACGGATATGACCCCTACTATATTCAGAATTACATGCAGTCCGGCCAGTCAAACACAGCTGCTTTCCATAAGACCTCCAACCTTCAAGACAGTAAATGCAAAAAGGAGGACAATGAGGGGAGAAACACCCCGGAATTATTTGATTCGAAGAAGACTGATGTCATCAACTCAAGTTCGCAGTCCCAGCTTCAGATGGCGATGACACAAACACACACGGCTCTAGCCCAGTCCTTGTACTACGGCCAGTATGCACGAGGTCTTTACATGGATCAAAAACTCTTAATTGCATCCAAGTGCTGTGATCAGCAGCAAATCACCAAGCAGAGAGGAGGTCAAGCAAACCGAGAACCAGATGAGATGAAACACATGATAACCTCGACATCTGTATTATCTAAGGGTACAGACTCTGTGAAAACGTGCTGTGCCAAACCTGGGCTCTCGTTTGCAGAAATGGATGAGCGACCCCAGACTCTGACCACACAGCCACAAGGGAAGCCGATGCTTGTCAATATGACTGAAAACCAGGGACTTGTCAAAGACAGTGATGAAATGAAATCATCCATGAATCCAAATAATCAGACAGATCTGGACTCAAATGTATCATTTTCAAATGTAAGTTTTTCACTCTGTCTTTAGCTATTTGGATGTTGGTGTGTACGACTGTTGTGAAGGTCAGATTGTCAGATTGTTGCATTATGTAAACCTTTAGTCCAGGTAAAGGCTGTTTATGTAGTACGGTAGATGTACTTTTGCCTAATATTTTCAAGAAGATAGATTAGGAAGATAAGTTTTATTTTATTGGTCAAATCTAAGATGGCCATACTACTAAAGGACGTAACCCAATTTTAGATGTAAATGTAAACATTTAACATAAGTAGCTAAGTAAGGAACATTTGAAAAGAAAAGTTGGTTTTGATATAAATGTTGAATTTGCATTTGGTGGATTGACTTGTCAATTCACAAACTGGGATTACTGGTATTCAATTAAATATTAAGAAAACCCATCACAAACAACACTTTTCCTCATCGATTTAGCATGCAGAAGTCCAATGCTGGTCCCGCCCAAATCAATCCAATAATGTGGAGCAGCAAAGTGAAGAGCTTAGCCAGAGCTCAGAGGAGTTAAATGCTGACATGTCTAAGGAGTGGGAGATGCCCTCTGAGCCAGTGACAAAGTTGGGAGTAGAGCTCAAAAAGGCCACGAACCAGAACGTCACCACATCAGACATAGAGGACTGTGATAGGCTAGAGGAGCAGCAGTCAATAGGGGTCATGTCTGAGGACTCACAGAGTGCCAGGGTGGCTGTATCACCAGCGATGAACCCCCAACAACAACCCTATATCCAGTACCAACATTCCTACCAGTACCTACAGATGTGTGACCCCAGCAACAACTCTTACACGGTCAAGTCACCCACCCTGGTGCATAACTACCCACGTAAGTCTATATGGTTTGAGAAATGATGAGTACAATGGGCAATAGAAACTGAAATCGAGTTGTTTGCAGGAATTATTTTGCTTCATCATATTTTGTGTATTTAAGATTTTGGATTATATCACGTGTTCAAGATTCATGCCAAGTTTGTGTCGTGTTGAAGAGATTGCTATTTGGCCCGACATTGTGAATTAATTTATTGAAGGGCTGTTTTCTAAATTGTGTTTTGTACTGTACATATTAGGTTTCCACTATCCTCTCTATGGGAAAACAGCAGGCAGGGAGGAGTCGGATTTGACTCAGAACAGTCGTAGTGTGAGCAGTAAGCCAGCCAGTGAGTCTACTGCCCTTGAGCTTCTGCAGCACCACAATATGCCATACCATGGCAAATCCCCTGCGGTGAGTGTCCATCAAGTATAGGCAGAATTGAGGCTGAAACATATAAAGCAAAAGGGAATCCATGAAATGAACATGTATCAGTTTATGGCAGAAGAGAGAGGAAATTGAAATGAGCATCTGTGAGATACTAGCCCTATTGCAAGTGTGATCTGTGACATGCTGTTGAAATTCTGATATTAGTGTGCAATACATACTGTATATATAGTACTACAAAGACATATTTGAGTAAAGAATCACCCTTTTTGTCAATAGCCTGGTGAGAAAGGATCCCTTGAAGGAGAGAGAGAGACTGACCGGGAGAGGAACCATGTTCCCTTTGCCAGGCACCTTCACACTCATCATCATACACATCTTGGAATGAGCTACCCACTCATGTCTGGGCAGTACGACATTTTCCAAGGTAAACAAACGTTTCCTGAATTATTGAAATTTAAAGTGAAAAAAATATTTTACTTTGAAAATATTAGATATTTCCTTTCTAAAAACAAAACGTATGTGATTGAGAGGAAGGCATGCTTATTATGTCTATCATATGTTGTTTTCTTTACCTATACTAAAACACAATAGTTCATTAGATATAGCTAGATCTCTCATCTCTCTTTTGAAGGGATAAGCTCTAGAGCCCTGGTTTCCAGCCAGAAGGTGTTGGTACACTCATCTTCAACTGGTATGTCCTCTTAGTTTCCCAATCCATACCCTCTCTATGATAGGCCTATTGTCTGATCCTTTTGTCAAAAGAGAAAAGGATCAGTGCTGAATAATGACGTGAGGTAGATTTAGCAAACTTTCTTTACTGTGAGAGGTAGGTATTGTATATAAAATCATTCTAAAATCAAATAAGATGTTCATGAACTCTGCTTCTACAGATAATGAAGGGAAGAAGTAAAACCATGTGACTGGCTCACATGAGGATAAGAAGATTTACAGGCATCAATTCCATGGTGTTATATTCATAGCCTCTATGGGAGGCAGAGACCAATTTCATTTGCGATTTAATCAATATTTTATAAGAGTCAGAATAGTGGTATTGTAATATTGGTGGAGATATGTATCAAGTAACAAGACTTAAGTATTTTGCATTTGGATGCCTGTCTGAAAACACATGTGACAAAACCCATAGTGTCATAGAATCAGCCATAAATTGCCATGCTACAAAGTTTATATGCACATGTATCGTAATGTAAATCATATGGTTGAATGTACTGAAATTTGTATTATCCCAATGTTTTTTTCCGTTGGGAAACTGCAGTTGAAGTGCAAGAGTCTATAAAGTGGTCCTCCCAGTATTACTTAATTACATTTGTATACTGTACTTGACTGTAGCCACTTGTTGATTGTATTGTCTTGTGTGAGAGTAAATCTTCACATTTTACCAGTGCCATAGAACTGTGGTGTATATATTCTGTATAGTTACATGGCATAGTATTAAATGCTTATTATTTATGTTTGTTTTAATTTCAATGCATTGTATTGTGATTTACATTACAGCACATTACTTGCATAGTTCCAGTGGTTGTTTTATTACTTGAATAGTGCTACAAACTCAGTTTACAAGTATTGACATCTCTAGAGAAACTCTTCAATGAAATTGCATGATCAGTGTAATTCACACAGTGTATCAAGTTACTTTGGAATCAATTAAACATGGAAACTGCTGTTGCTTTTTTATACTGTTTATGCCTTAATTCATATGTGTGGCAATCAGAATTAAAGGGTGTTTATATACACCTTATGTGTTCTGTCTATTTTGTCCTTAATAATGCCCATGCACTATACACTCTCTTCCAGGGCAGAATCTTCTACATACAGTGGGGGAAGAAAGTATTTGATCCCCTGCTAATTTTGTGCGTTTGCCCACTTACAAATAAATGATCAGTCTATAATTTTAATGGTAGGTTTATTTGAACAGTGAGAGACAGAATAACAACAAAATAATCCAGAAAAACGCATATCAAAAATTGTATAAAATGATTTGCATTTTAATGAGGGAAATAAGTATTTGACCCCTCTGCAAAACATGACTTAGTACTTGGTGGCAAAACCCTTGTTGGCAATCACAGAGGTCAGACGTTTCTTGTAGTTGGCCACCAGTTTTGCACACATCTCAGGAGGGATTTTGTCCCACTACTTTTGCAGATCTTCTCCAAGTCATTAAGGTTTCGAGGCTGACGTTTGGCAACTCGAACCTTCAGCTCCCTCCACAGATTTTCTATGGGATTAAGGTCTGGAGACTGGCTAGGCCACTCCAGGGCCTTAATGTGCTTCTTCTTGAGCCACTCCTTTGTTGCCTTGGCCGTGTGTTTTGGGTCATTGTCATGCTGGAATACCCATCCACGACCCATTTTCAATGCCCTGGCTGAGGGAAGGAGGTTCTCACCCAAGATTTGACGGCACATGGCCCAGTCCATCCTCCCTTTGATGCGGTGAAGTTGTCCTGTCCCCTTAGCAGAAAAACACCCCCAAAGCATAATGTTTCCACCTCCATGTTTGACGGTGGAGATGGTGTTCTTGGGGTCATAGGTAGCATTCCTCCTCCTCCAAACACGGCGAGTTGAGTTGATGCCAAAGAGCTCCATTTTGGTCTCATCTGACCACAACACTTTCACCCAGTTGTCCTCTGAATCATTCAGATGTTCATTGGAAAACTTCAGATGGGCATGTATATGTGCTTTCTTGAGCAGGGGGACCTTGCGGGCGCTGCAGGATTTCAGTCCTTCACGGCGTAGTGTGTTACCAATTGTTTTCTTGGTGACTATGGTCCCAGCTGCCTTGAGATCATTGACAAGATCCTCCCGTGTAGTTCTGGGCTGATTCCTCACCATTCTCATGTTCATTGCAACTCCACGAGGTGAGATCTTGCATGGAGCCCCAGGCCGAGGGATATTGACAGTTCTTTTGTGTTTCTTCCATTTGCGAATAATCGCACCAAATGTTGTCACCTTCTCACCAAGCTGCTTGGCGATGGTCTTGTAGCCCATTCCAACCTTGTGTAGGTCTACAATCTTGTCCCTGACATCCTTGGAGAGCTCTTTGGTCTTGGCCATGGTGGAGAGTTTGGAATCTGATTTATTGATTGCTTCTGTGGACAGGTGTCTTTTATACAGGTAACAAACTGAGATTAGGAGCACTCCCTTTAAGAGTGTGCTCCTAATCTCAGCTCGTTACCCGTATAAAAGACACCTGGGAGCCAGAAATCTTTCTGATTGAGAGGGTGTCAAATACTTATTTCCCTCATTAAAATGCAAATCAATTTATAACATTTTTGACATGCGTTTTTCTGGATTTTTTTGTTGTTATTCTGTCTCTCACTGTTGAAATAAACCTACCATTACAATTATAGACTGATAATTTCTTTGTCAGTGGGCAAACGTACAAAATCAGCAGGGGATCAAATACTTTTTTCCCCCACTGTAGGTATTTGGCATCCCAAACTTTTCAAATCAATATTTTGATGATAAATTAAAGGTAAAACAAGGGGGCTTGTGTCAGGGGGCATCTGGAAATTTTACAAATTTGATTATATCCCTGTTAGTGAGCATTTCTACTTTGCCAAGATAATCCAGCCATCTGACAGGTGTGGCATATCAAGAAGCTGATTAAACAGCATGATCATTACACAGGTGCACCTTGTGCTGGGGACAAAAGGTCAATCTAAAATGTGTAGTTTTGTCCAACATTTATGTAAAATCTTTGAAATTGTTGCATGTTACGTTCATATTTTTTTCAGTATACAGTGCCTTAAGAAAGGATTCACACCCCTTGACTTTTTCCACATTTTGTTACAGCCTGAGTAAAAAATAAAAATGTGGGATTGTGTGGGTCAGTGACAAAAACACACACACTTGAAAGTGGAATTTCTTTGACATTTTTACAAATTAATAAAAAATGAAAAGCTGAAATGTCTCGAGTCAATAGGTATTTTATCCTTTTGTTATGACAAGCCTAAATAAGTTCAGGAGTAAAAATGTGCTTAAGTCACATAATACGTTGCATGGACTCACTCTGTGCAATAGTGTTTAACATTTTTTTTTAAATGGCTACCTCATTTCTGAACCCGACACATACAATTATCTGTAATTGCAACAACATTGTAGTTACTCCACAATACTAACCTAATTAACAGAGTGAAAAGAAGGAAGCCTGTATAGAATACAAATATTCTAAAACATGCATCCTGTTTGCAACAAGGCGATACTGTAAAAATATGGCAAAGCAATTAACCTTTTGTCCTGAATACAAAGTGTTATGTTTGGGGCAAATCCAACACAACACATTACTGAGTACCACTCTCCATATTTTCAAGCATAGTAGTGGCTGCATCATGTTATGGGTATGCTTGTAATAGTTAATGACCGTGGAGTTTCAGGATAAAAAAGAAACTGAATGGAGCTAAGCACAGGCAAAATCCTAGAGGAAAACCTGGTTCAGTCTGCGTTCCACCAGACACTGGGAGATGAATTCACCTTTTGGCAGGACAATAACCTAAAACACAGAGACAAATCTACACTGGAGTTGCTTACCAAGAAGACAGTGAATGTTACATTTTTTACTTAAATCTACTTGAAAATCTATGGCAAGACCTGAACATTTTTGTCTAGCAATGATCAACCACCAATTTGACAGAGCTTGAAGAATTTAGAAAAGAATAATGGACAAATGTTGTACAATTCAGGTGTGGAAAGCTCTTAGAGACGTTTCAGGAGACGACCCAGACAGTGTCGATGTAACAAAAGTTTATTTCTAGAACAGGGGGCAGGCAAAACGACAGGTCAAGGGCAGGCAGAGGTCAGTAATCCAGATCAGAGTCCATAAGGTACAGAATGGCGGGCAGGCTCAGTGTCAGGGCAGGCAAAATGGTAAAAACAGGAACTAGATAGGAGCAAGGGGAAAAATGCTGGGGGAAAACGCTGGTAGGCTTGACGAACAAAACGAACTGGCAACAGACAAACATAGAACACAGGCATAAATACACTGGGGATAATGGGGAAGATGGGCGATAATGGGGCTATAGCGGCGTGACAGCGCATCCGGCTTGACATTCTTGGATCCTGGTCGGTATGAGAGGGAGAAGTTGAAACTGGGTGAAAAGCAGGGCCCACCTAGCATGCCTAGAATTGAGACGCTTGGCAGTGCGGAGATATTCCAGGTTTTTGTAGTCTGTTCAAACAATGAAGGGACGTTCTGCCCCCTCCATCCAGTGCTGACACTCCTCCAACTCAATCTTCACCGTGAGAAACTCGCGATTCCCCACATCATAGTTCCTCTCCGTGGCGATGAGGTAATGGGAGAAGAAGGCGCAGGGATGTAACTTGAGATCCAGGGCAGAACGCTGGGAGAGGACAGCCCCCATTCCAACATCCGAAGCATCAGCCTCCACCACGAACGGGTGGGACGGGTCAGGATGAACCAAGATGGGAGCTGTGGTGAAACGGTGTTTGAGATTCCGGAACGCCCAGTCAGCAGTTGGGGACCACGTGAATGGAACCTTGGGGGAGGTGAGTGCTGACAGGGGGGAAGCCAGCATGCTGTAACCCCAGATAAAGTGATGATAAAAGTTGGCGAATCCCAGGAAACATTGCAGATGCACTCTGGATGGAGGCTGGGGCCAATCCACCACCGCTCTCACCTTCCTGGGATCCATCTGTACACTCCCTGCAGCGATGATGTAACCCAGGAAGGGGATGGTGGAGCGATGGAATTCGCACTTCAACACTTTCACAAAAAGCTGGTTCTCAAGGAGGCATTGGAGAACCTGTTGGACGTGAGGGATATGTTCTTGGGCGGAGCTGGAGAAAACAAGGATGTCGTCGAGGTAGACAAAGACGATCCTCAATGTAAATCTCCATAGCCTTGGTCTCTGGACTCAGAGAGTACAGTTGCCCCCGGGGTGGAGTGGTGCCTGGGAGAAGTTCGATCCCGCAGTCATGGGGTCGGTGCGGCTGAAGCGAAGTGGCCCGGGCTGTAAAGAACACCTCCCAGAGGTCCTGGTATTCCCGGGAATGGCGGAAAGGTTCGGGGCAACTTCTGAGCACAAGGAAGATGTCCCGGGGCAGGCTGCGCTGACTTCAGGCAATGAGCGTGGCAGAACGGGCTCCAGCACATGCTGGCACCAGCAGACCAGTCAATAAGGGGATTGTGTCGCTGGAGCCAAGAGAATCCCAATACCACAGGAACCTGAGGAGACTTAATAAGCAGGAATTAGAGCTTCTCGCTATGGTTCCCTAACACACGTAGGTTGATGGGGGTGGTATTGTGGGTGCACCGGCCTATAGAGCGCCTGTCCAGTGCTCTAACGTCCATGGGAATGGAGATGGGCTGCCCAGTTCGGATGCCAGGGTAGCATCCATAAAGCTCTCATCAGCCCCAGAGTCGATGAGTGCCCATAGAGATTGACTGGTTCCCCCACAGCAAGATGGCATGAAAAGGGGTGCGAGTAAGGGGAGAGGAAAAGTTCTTCATATGGCCCACCAGAGTACTCGCTCCTACCGGTGAGCCTGGTCTTTCAGTGGACAGGTGGCCACAAAATGACCAGTAGTCCCGCTATACAGGCAACTCTTTTAGTGTGAAACCTGCATAGCCGTTCGGCTGGGGACAGCCTAGCTCTGCCTAGTTGCATCGGCTCGGGAAGAGGTGAGTTGGCAGACTTCGGAGACTCTCGGGGGAACTTGGGTAGCCTCGGGTTCTCTCGGCAAGGGAGCTGTCGTGGACTTCAGGGATGTCTCGGAGGCGAGGTAGAAGCCTTGGGCGGGCAAGTGAAATCGAACCTCCTCTCCTTCCTTCACTCCCGTAGTCGCCCATCGATCCGAATGGTCAAGTTGATGAGCGAGTCGAGATCCGTTGGTAGTTCCAGGGCTGCAAGCTTGTCCTTTACTTCCTCCGTGCAGGAACATGTCGTACAGCACTTCAGGGTTCCAGGCAACCTCAGCTGCCAACGTGCGGAAATCCACCGCATAGTCTGCCACATTGTGGGAGTCTTGCCGAAGCAACTTCCGGGCAGCCTCTCTCCTGGACAATGGAGCATTGAAAACTTTATTCACCTCCGCTACGAACTGAAGCATACGGCCGACTATTGTTCCCATACTGTCGTAGCCCAGGTGAGAGCCTTCCCGGACATCAGCGTGATGAAGTACGATATCTTAGAGCAGTCCGAGGGGAAGGAGAAGGGCTGCAACTCAATGATGAGGGAACACTGAGCGAGAAATGCCCGACAAGTGCCCGACTCTCCATTGAAGCTTTCCGGGGGAGGTAAGCGGGGTTCCTGGGAAATGGCCAGGGAGGCAGCGCTGCTAACAGCCGGATTACTGAGGGGCTGGGAAGTTACCATCGTGGTGGCAGAGGTCAATAATCCAGGGTGTTGTGACAAGGTACAAAACAGGAGGCAGGCTCAAGGCAGGCAGAATGGTCAAAACCAGGAACTAGACCAAGACAGGCGCAAGGGGAAAACCGCTGGTAGGCTTGACGAACAAAACAAACTGGCAACAGACAAACATAGAACACAGGTATAAATACACTGGGGATAATGGGGAAGATGGGCGACACCTGGAGGGGGGTGGAGACAAGAACAAAGACAGGTGAAACAGATCAGGGTGTGACTCCCAGAAAGACTCACAAGTGTAATCGCTGTCAAAGGTGATTCTACAAAGTCTTGATTCAGGGCTGTGAATACTTACGTAAATTATATATTTCTGTATTTCATTTTCAATAATTTAGCAAACATTTTATAAAACATATTTTCACTTTGTCATTATGGGGTATTGTGCGTAGATGGATGAGATGTTTTATTTATTTAATACATTTTTAATTCAGGCTGTAACATGTCAAAATGTGGAATAAGTCAAGGGGTGTGAATACATTCTGAAGGCACTGTATAATGCAATTCTATTCATGGTGCAAAATGTATCTTCCAGACATAGGGTCTATGATTCAGAGGGGTTGGCTTAAATGCGGAAGACACATTTCGGTTGAATGCATTCAGTTGTGCAACTGACTAGGTATCCCTTTTCCCTTTCCCTTACTACTGTTGCCTATTGTCATTATGTGTAACACAAGAGCAGTAACTTGGAACAGCATTGTGTAAACCTTTGTCCATGTAAAAACTATTATGCAATTTTTTGGCGGTTCAAAGTTAAGAATGGCTTAAAAAATTTATATATTTTTTGGCACCACCAAATAGATGTACAAGTCCATTTTTTAAATAAAAAAACCTACAAAATGTATTTCTGGCACAGGCTTATGGAAACAAACTCGATATACACTGAGGATACTAAACATTAGGAACACTTTCCTGATATTGAGTTGTATGTGGAAACCTGGTCATCGACTATCTCATTCCAAAATCATGGGCATTAATTGGGAGTTGGTCCCCCCCCTTTGCTGCTATAACAGCCTCTACTCTTCTGGGAAGGCTTTCCACTAGATGTTGGAACATTGCTGCGGGGACTTGCTTCCATTCAGCCACAAGAGCATTAGTGAGTTGGCGTTCCAATTCATCCCAAAGGTGTTCGATGGGGTTGAGGTCAGGGCTTTGTGCAGGCCAGTCAATTTCTTCCACACAGATCTCGACAAAGCATTTCTGTATGGATTTCACTTTGTGAACGGGGGCATTGTCCTGCTGAAACAGGAAAGGACCTTCCCCAAACTGTTGCTATAAAGTTGGAAGCACAGTCTACAATGTCATTGTATGCTGTAGCATTAAGATTTTCCTTCACTGGAACTCAGGAGCCTAGCCCGAACCATGAAAAACAGCCCCAGACCATTATTCTTCCTCCACCAAACTTTACAGTTGGCACTATGCATTGGGGCAGATAGCGTTCTCCTGGCATCCGCCAAACCCAGATTCGTCCGTCGGACTGCCAGATGGTGAAGCGTGATTCATCACTCCAGAATACTCGTTTCCACTGCTCCAGAGTCCAATGACGGCAAGCTTTACAACACTCCAGCCGGTGCTTGGCATTCCACATGGTAATCTTAGGCTTGTGTGTGTGGCTGCTCATCCATGGAAACCCATTTCATGAGGCTCCCGACAAACAGTTATTGTGCTGACGTTGCTTCCAGAGGCCGTTTGGAACTCGGTAGTAAGTGTTGCAACCGAGGACAGACCTTTTTCATGAGTTATGTGCTTCAGCACTCGGCGGTCCTATTCTGTGAATTTGTGTGGCGTACCACTTCGTGGCTGAGCCATTGTTGCTCCTAGACGTTTCCATTTCACAATAACAGCACTTACAGTTGACCGAGACAGCTCTAGAAGGGCAGAAATTTGACGAACTGACTTGTTGGAAAGGTGGCATCCTATGACGGTGCCACGTTGAAAGTCACTAAGCTCTTCAGTAAGGCCATTCTACTGCCAACGTTTATCTACGGAGATTGCATGGCTGTGTGCTCAATTTTATACACCTGTCAGCAACCGGTGTGGCTGAAATAGCCAAATCCACTAATTTGAAGAGGTGTCCACATACCTTTGTATATATAGTGTATTTCTGCCTCTGTAGCCTTTGCTTTGCCAATACTCACACCTGCTGTCAAGGGGGAAAACAAATATTAGCAGGACCAGGTACTCAAATGTCATGTGATTTGGACTTCATTGTACCTATAGTGACACGGCAAAGGTTGGAGTCCTCAAATTTTACAAAAGGACACTAATGCATTACACATGTACAGGATTTTTCCACATGGCAATATAATGTCATTCAACTCCTACCAATGAAACATATAATTTCTCACTATGCATTTTCAAAAATCATTCTCCATTAACTGCTCTTTCATCTTTAGTCAATTTTACTCTGTCTCGTTCAGATTGAAGTCGTATTCCTCAACTGGACTCAGGCGACTGTCCTTTAAAAGGTCACGGATATCACAAAATGAGATATAGTTTTACATTTGTTCACTTTCCAAATATAACAGCCTAATTATTTTTTTAAATCATTATTTTTTTTTAAAATAAATGTGTCATACTTGCTTCCGGCATAGGTAAAGGGTCACAGCCTTTGGTGAGGGGGATCTGAAGAGGCAGAAGGAGACTTCCTCTCATCTGAAGAGGCAGAAGGAGACCTCGGTCTGTCACATGACCTATCCCTGGAGCATGAAGGCTCAAGATTCTCTGCAATAAAAGATTGGACAACATCATGTCAGTTGTTTATACAAATTAGAGTACCTTTCTCAAATACAATGATCAAGAATAAGGAGTTGGCTTATGTTGTGGACAGTCGTCCTCACTGTCATTACTTGCTGGCTTGTCCTGCGTTTTAGCCATTATGCTTCTTGGTAGCAGTGGAACAGGTTTTCTGGTGCTTCAGGGCATATTTTGTTGGGGGCTTGGGTAGACCTTTGCCTGAAAATAAAAATGCAATTGTAAAATAACATCCTGCCTTTTTCTAAAAACGCATTTGTAATGTGTTTAAGTTTTATTGAAATCGAAGAAGACTTTAAAAAAGTCAGCCTAAACACCAATCTTTAAACCCAAATTCTACAACAAGCCAAAGTTAACCTCCCAAGCCCCTACCCCCTAGCCTGGAAATCCAGATGGATTTCAGCTCGGTTTCACATTTGTTTCACTACACTCTTATGTTTCTTTGGCTGTTCCCATCTGAGAACCCTTTGAAGAACCCTTCTTGGTTCCAGGTACAACCCCTTTGGTTCCAGGTCTTTTTTGTATTTATTCCTTGTCATCTGTACGAGTTAATAATAATACTACCATCACCAAAGATGAAAATAACAAATAAAATAAATGAAACTGCAGTGATACAGAGTTTAAGGCGGATATAAGATAAGATGTACTTTATTTTCGATTAACTTGCATAGAACAGAAATGTGTCTTTATGCTCACAACCCTACCTCCGAGACACACAGACACACACACCCAGAGAAGCTGGAAAAAAGGGGTTAACCGCAGTGCAGCTCAGCAACCCTGGAGCAATTGTAGGGGGTTAGGTGCAATTGTAGGGGGTTAAGTTATTTCTTATTTTAAGATTAAAAAGGATGAAGAGTGTAGAAGGGCCAACAGCTTGGAGAAGCTCAAAAGGATTTACATGCAAGCTTTGGATTGTTTGTTCTTCTCCATCTGACCGTGACATTTTCAATGTTTTTCTGGGTAGAGTTTACATTGAAGATACAGAAGTGATTTGACTGCAGCCTTTCTGTTTAAGTAAGAGCAGTGAGTACAGTCGTGGCCAAACGTTTTGAGAATGACACAAATATACATTTTCACAAAGTCTGCTGCCTCAGTTTGTATGATGGCAATTTGCATATACTCCAGAATGTTATGAAGAGTGATCAGATGAATTGCAATTAATTGCAAAGTCCCTCTTTTCCATGCAAATGAACTGAATCCCCCAAAAAACATTTCCACTGCATTTCAGCCCTGCCACAAAAGGACCAGCTGACATCATCATCATGTCAGTGATTCTCTTGTTAACACAGGTGTGAGTGTTGACGAGGACAAGGCTGGAGATCACACTGTCATGCTGATTGAGTTCAAATAACCGACTGGAAGCTTCAAAAGGAGGGTGGTGCTTGGAATCATTGTTCTTCCTCTGTCAACCACGGTTACCTGCAAATAAACACGTGCCATCATCATTGCTTTGCACAAAAAGGGCTTCACAGGCAAGGGTATTGCTGCCAGTAAGATTGCACCTAAATCAACCATTTATCGGATCATAAAGAACTTCAAGGAGAGCGGTTCAATTGTTGTGAAGAAGGTTTCAGGGCGCCCAAGAAAGTCCAGCAAGTGCCAGGACCGTCTCCTAAAGTTGATTCAGCTGCGGGATCAGGGCACCACCAGTACAGAGCTTGCTCAGGAATGGCAGCAGGCAGGTGTGAGTGCATCTGCACACATAGTGAGGCAAATACTTTTGGAGGATGGCCTGGTGTCAAGAAGGGCAGCAAAGAAGCCACTTCTCTCCAGGAAAAACATCAGGGACAGACTGATATTCTGCAAAAGGTACAAGGATTGGACTGCTGAGGACTGGGGTAAAGTCATTTTCTCTGATGAATCCCCTTTCCGATTGTTTGGGGCATCCGGAAAAAAGCTTGTCCGGAGAAGACAAGGTGAGCGCTACCATCAGTCCTGTGTCATGCCAACAGTAAAGCATCCTGAGACCATTCATGTGTGGGGTTGCTTCTCAGCCAAGGGAGTGGGCTCACTCACAATTTTGCCTAAGAACACAGCCATGAATAAAGAATGGTACCAACACATCCTCCGAGAGGAACTTCTCCCAACCATCCAGGAACAGTTTGGTGAAGAACAATGCCTTTTCCAGCATGATGGAGCACCTTGCCATAAGGCAAAAGTGATAACTAAGTGGCTCGGGGAACAAAACATCGATATTTTGGGTCCATGACCAGGAAACTCCCCAGACCTTAATCCCATTGAGAACTTGTGGTCAATCCTCAAGAGGCGGGTGGACAAATAAAACCCCACAAATTCTGACAAACTCCAAGCATTGATTATGCAAGAATGGGCTGCCATCAGTCAGGATGTGGCCGAAAGTTAATTGACAGCATGCCAGGGCGGATTGCAGAGATCTTGAAAAAGAAGGGTCAACACTGCAAATATTGACTCTTTGCATCAACTTCATGTAATTGTCAATAAAAGCCTTTGACACTTATGAAACGCTTGTAATTATCCTCTTACATCTAGATGTTCCGCTAGCGGAACGTCTGCTCCAATATCCAATGATGGGCGGGGCGCGAAATACAAACTCCTCTAAAGCCGAAAACTTCCACTTTTCAAACATATGACTATTTTACAGCTATTTAAAGACAAGACTCTCCTTTATCTAACCACACTGTCCGATTTCAAAAAGGCTTTACAGCGAAAGCAAAACATTAGATTATGTCAGCAGAGTACCCAGCCAGAAATAATCAGACACCCATTTTTCAAGCTAGCATATAATGTCACAAAAAACAAAACCACAGCTAAATGCAGCACTAACCTTTTATGATCTTCATCAGATGACACACCTAGGACATTATGTTATACAATACATGCATGTCTGTTCAATCAAGTTCATATTTATATCAAAAACCAGCTTTTTACATTAGCATGTGACGTTCAGAACTAGCATTCCCACCGAACACTTCCGGTGAATTTACTAAATTACTCACGATAAACGTTCACAAAAAGCATAACAATTATTTTAAGAATTATAGATACATTACTCCTCTATGCACTCGATATGTCCGATTTTAAAATAGCTTTTCGGATGAAGCACATTTTGCAATATTCTAAGTACATAGCCCGGCATCACAGGGCTAGCTATTTAGACACCCAACCAGTTTAGCCTTCACCAAAATCACATTTCCTATAAGAAAAATGTTATTACCTTTCCTGTTCTTCGTCAGAATACACTCCCAGGACTTCTACTTCAATAACAAATGTTGGTTTGGTCCCAAATAATCCATCGTTATATTCCATCAACGACGTTTTGTTCGTGCGTTCTAGACACTATCAGAATACTAAATCGCGGTCACGAGCATGGCGCAGAAAGTGACAAAACATTTCTAAATATTCCATTACCGTACTTCGAAGCATGTCAACCGCTGTTTAAAACCAATTTTTATGCAATTTATCTCGTAGAAAAACCGAAAGCCGGGGGCGAGGGCAGGTCGCGAGCATAAGGCTTACTCCACTGAGAGACCACTTAGCATTTGCTCTCCTTTGTTTCAGCCAGGGCTTTGAATTACGTCATTCCTGTTTTTCCCGGGCTCTGAGAGCCCATTGGAGACGTGGGTATTGTCACGTAACAGCAGAGATCCTTAGTTTTTGGAAGAGATGTCAAAGAAAGCAAATAAATGGTCAGACAGGGTACTTCCTGAACAGAACCGTCTCAGGTTTTTGCCTGCCATAGGAGTTCTGTTATACTCACAGACACCATTCAAACAGTTTTAGAAACTTTGGAGTGATTTCTCTCCAAAGCTAATAACTATATGCATATTCTAGTTTCTGGGCAGGACTAATAATCAGATTAAATCGGGTACGTTTTTTATCCAGCCGTGAAAATACTGCCCCCTAGCCATAAGAGGTTAAACTTCAGTATTCCATAGTAACATCTGACAAAAATATCTAAAGACACTGAAGCAGCAAACTTTGTGTAAATTAATATTTGTGTCATTCTCAAAACTTTTGGCCACAACTGTAGTTGGTAGAATGTGTGTGAACACATGTTGAGGTGAGTTAAGAAAGTACTCTGCCTAGTAGTCATGGCCCATGTGTGTGCAGGTGAGAGCATAAAATGTGTCTAATTGGTAGCCTGTGTGTTCTGGTGAGTACAGGAAGCACTCTGATTGATGGCTGGGGTACACAGTTGATTAAAGGAAAGGTTCTGATTGGTGGGAAAGGTGTACACAGGGGTGAGGGGCCATGTAGATGGTGGTCCTAAGAACAGCAGTAGGGTCAGCTCCACTCCACACTGACTGAGCACTGGGGGCATCATGCAGACAAAGATCAGCTTCACTGCGCTCCTCATCACTGCTCTGTGTGCAGAAGCCTCAGGTCGACTCAGAGGCTCAGACTGACCTGGCCTTCATCAGCAACCAGTAGGAAGTAAAGCAGCTCTCTCAGAGTGGGTAATGACAGAGACGTCATGGCCCTAGGGGGCACAAGGGCACATTTTTGTCCTGTTTTTTTATTTGTTTTATTTTAAATGAACTACTGAACTTCATTTTTAAACCCACGCTTCATCATACGATCTGTCAGCTGTATTTTGCAAGTGGGCACACTGATGGGACCAGGCAACGACCCGCCCTAAAAGTTATGCTTAGATAATCTATGCAGTGAAATATACATTTTTTTTTTTTACAGAGAATTAGGTATAATGATTATGGTGATTCAGGTGTTTCGAAAATGCTAAATTCTCCGACTTACCTTTCCCCCCTCCAGATCACCCCCCCATCCCCCCATTAGGAAGGAAAGAAATTCCACTAGTCAACTTTTAACAAGACACACTTGTTCATTTAAATACATTCCAGGTGACTACCTCATGAAGCTGGTTGAGAGAATGCCAAGAGTGTGGCTACTTTGAAGAATATAAAATATAAAATATATTTCGATTTGTTTAACACATGTTTGGTTACTACATCATTCCATATGTGTTATATCATAGTTTTGATGTCTTCACTATTATTCTACAATGTAGAAAATAGTAAAAATAAAGATAAACCCTGGAATGAGTAGGTGTGTCCAAACTTTTGACTGGTACTGTATGCTTTGTTTAAACATCTATTTAGTCCAATCAATGTTGCTAAATATTATTTGGCTGTCCATGGTACTGATTTTTGTCTGTGTGTGTGTGTGTGTGTGCATGCGTGTGTGTGCGCAAGTAAAACATTTTTTTTTGACTCACCCTACTTGTAGACTAGTTGAATGACAATGCCATCCTCCTCTTTTTAATGTTGGCTGTCACATCTGCTCCTGCTACGCCCTCTGGTGTTCATCCGGTGTCTTCTTGATCTGCAATTACTCCCCCTGTACACTCTCTCTCCCGCTCCCTCTCTGTGTGATTGTGTGGTTGGAGACAGGTGTGCTGGAGTCAGAGCAGATCCCTACCAGCTGCAACTCGTTCCATAATCAAGACCTCTACAAATACTCAGTCCTGCCACTTCCGCTCTGCCAGATCATAATCTCTGATCAGTCAGTTCATGAGTCTAGCCATTTATGATTATTCAAGATCCTGTTACTCTGCTGTGCCTGTTTCCCTGCCTGACACCGTTTATCTTCTCATTGCAGTTACCGCTCTGTCACTATCTCCAGTTTCACAACTCACCACCCAACTACCTTGCTCTGGATTTTACTCACCACCACTACCTTGGATTCCCCTCAGGACCTGTTAACTCTGTCTACTCAGCTAACTCCAATCTCAGTCTCCATATCTGTTTTTTCTGTAACTCATCCGAGCTTCCCCGGATCTGCACTCCATATCTCCCTGTGTAACAATCAATATTTTGGTTCATTCATCCCTGTTTCCTCATCTGAGTCTGCTCTTGGGTTCCCCTGTGTTACTCTGCTTAACAGTACGATCTGGCGTGATGAACCCAGCAGACTCCACTACTCTTCACCAATTTCTTGTTGGTCAAGGCGCCCTTCTTGAGCAACATGACCAAGCCCTGAAAGCCCTGCTGGAGAACATCAAGGAGTTTTCATGGAGCCTGTCTGACCTACAGGTCCGACCCTCTGCCCAGAGTTCACAACCAGTCTCAAGTCCCTCTTCTCTGCCCCGTGAGACTTTTGTGCCAACTCCTGAGCGCTATAATGATAATCTTGGCACTTGCAGAGCCTTTCTTGTGCAATGTTCACTAGTATTTGAGCAACAGCCCTACTCTTATGCTAGAGAACGAGCCAAGATTTCTTTTTTAATTGGCTGCCTTCGGGGCGCAGCTCTTTCCTGGGCCACTGTGGTGTGGGAGAGACAGTCGCCTATCTGCTTCTCCTATGGTGGATTCACAGATGAGATGAGGAAGGTCTTCGACCACTCGGTCTGTGGAAAGGATGCCGCTAAATGACTTCTGTCCCTTCGTCAAGGCTCTGAGTGTAGCTGAAATGGCATGTGAGTTCCGTACCCTTGCCGCAGAGAGCAGCTGGAATGATGAGGCCTTTCAGGGAGCATTCCGGAAGGCACTCACTGAGACCCTCAAGGACGAGTTGGTGTCCAGAGGAGCCTGATGGACTTGACAAACTAATTTCTCTCACTATCCACATAGACAACCATCTCCGTGAGCGTCGGAGGTAGGGTTGCATGTCCCATAACATCTGCTTCAGTCCCTTACTCTTCTTCTCCGACTGCATCAGGTCTCCAGGCATGTTGTAATCCTGAACCCATGCAGCTCTGCCGGACCCGTCTATCTCCAGAGGAGAGGCAGTGGCGTCTCAGTACTAGGAGCTGTCTATATTGTGGCCAGGTTGGTCACCTGGTCTCCACTTGTTCCCTGTGTCCAGCAAAAGTGGGGGCTCAGCAGTAGTGGGTGATATACTATTAAGCCAAATCGCCTGCCCATCATCTCCCAGACCCCTGCTTGAGGCCAACCTTGTGTGGCAGAGCCAAGCTTTTCCTCTGCCTGCTCATTGATTCAGGCGCCGATGAGAGCTTTCTGGACCGAGGGGTCGTTAATCAGTTGGGTCTGGACACTGTTTCACTCGCTTCACTTCTGGATGCCAATGTTCTCAATGGAAAGCTATTCTTCCGTGTTTTGGAGAGAACTGTTCCTGTTATCCTGCATCTCTCTGGAAATCACCAGGAAAAGATCAGTTTCCACATAATCAACTGTTCTCACTCACCTCTGATTCTGGGTCATCCATGGTTAAAGCTACACAACCCACAGATTGACTGGTCCACTGGAAGGGTAATTACTTGGAGTACATTTTGTAATTCTAATTGTCTACAGTCTGTCCTTCCTCCTGCCTTGTCTGCACCCCAGTCCATTCCAGAACCCCCAGACCGGTCTTCTGTTCCTCCAGAATATCACGGTCTAGTTCCTGTATTCAGTAAGCACCACACCCAATCTCTGCCGCCTCATCGGCCGTACGACTGTGCTATCGAGCTTCTTCCTGGAGCTCCTTTCCCTAGTACCAGGTTGTATAACTTCTCGCCTCGAGCAAGAAGCCATGGAAGAATACATCCAGGACTCCCTGGCTGTCGGACATATCAGGCCTTCTTCCTCTCCCGTGGGAGCTGGGTTTTTCTTTGTCAAGAAAAAGGATGGGTCACTGAGGCCATGCATAGACTTCTGTGGGTTGAATAGTATCACTGTCAGGAACAAGTATCCCTTGCCACTTATCAGTGCTGCTTTCCCCCCCCTCCATGGTGCCACAGTGTTTACTAAATTTTACCTCCGGAATGCCTACCACCTTGTCTGCATCAGAGAAGGGGACGAGTGGAAACCGGCGTTCAACACACCACTTGTACATTTCGAGTATTTGGTCATGCCTTTTGGTCTCACTAATGCCCCTGCTGTTTTTCAGAGCCTGGTTAACCTGTTATGGATAGGGGGCAGCATTTTCACGGCCGGATAAAAAACGTACCCGATTTAATCTGTTTATTACTCCTGCCCAGAAACTAGAATATGCATATAATTGTTTGATTTGGATAGAAAACACCCTAAAGTTTCAAAAACTGTTTGAATGGTGTCTGTGAGTATAACAGAACTCATATGGCAGGCCAAAACCTGAGAAGATTCCTTAAAGGAAGTGCCCTCTCTGACCATTTCTTGGCCTTCTTTATTGAAAAAACAGAGTATCTCTGCTGTAACGTGACACTTTCTAAGGCTCCCATAGGCTCTCAGAAGGCGCCAGAACGTTGAATGATGACTTTGCAGTCCATGGCTGAAAAACAGTAGTGCATTTGGATAGTGGTCGATCTGAGAACAATGAGACGGGCGCGCACGTGAAGAGTCCATTTTGCATTTTCAGTCTTTGAACGAAAACAACGACTCCCGGTCGGAATATTATCGCTATTTTACGAGAGAAATCGCATAAATTTATTTTAAACAGCGTTTGACATGCTTCGAAGTACGGTAATGGAATATTTAGAATTTTTTTGTCACGAAATGCGTCGTGCTCGTCACCCTTATTTACCCTTTCAGATAGTGTCTTGAACGCATGAACAAAACGCCGCTATTTGGATATAACAATGGATTATTTGGGACCAAAACAACATTTGTTATTGAAGTCCTGGGAGTGCATTCTGACGAAGAACAGCAAAGGTAATAACATTTTTCTTATAGTAAATCTGACTTTGGTGAGTGCTAAACTTGCTGGGTGTCTAAATAGCCCGGCATCACAGGGCTAGCTATCTACTTAGAATATTGCAAAATGTGCTTTCACCGAAAAGCTATTTTAAAATCGGACATGGCGAGTGCATATAGGAGTTCTGTATCTATAATTCTTTAAATAATTATGTTTTTTGTGAACGTTTATCGTGAGTAATTTAGTAAATTCACCGGAAGTGTTCAGTGGGAATGCTAGTTCTGAACGTCACATGCTAATGTAAAAAGCTGGTTTTTGATATAAATATGAACTTGATTGAACAGACATGCATGTATTGTATAACATAATGTCCTAAGATTGTCATCTGATGAAGATCATCAAAGGTTAGTGCTGCATTTAGCTGTGGTTTGGGTTTATGTGACATTATATGCTAGCTTGAAAAATGGGTGTCTGATTATTTCTGGCTGGGTACTCTGCTGACATAATCTAATGTTTTGCTTTCGCTGTAAAGCCTTTTTGAAATCGGACAGTGTGGTTAGATTAACGAGAGTCTTGTCTTTAAAATAGTGTAAAATAGTCATATGTTTGAGAAATTGAAGTAATAGCATTTCTAAGGTATTTGAATAACGTGCCACGGGATTCAACTGGCTGTTGAGTAGGTGGGACGCAAGCGTTAGCATGTGATGTTCAGAACTAGAATACCCACCGCAAACCTCCGGTGAATTTACTAAAATCCTCATGATTAACGTTCACAAAATACATACATTATTTTAAGAATTATAGATACAGAACTCTTTTATGCAATCGCGGTGTCAGATTTTAAAATGGCTTTTCGGCGAAAGCACATTTTGCAATATTCTGAGTAGATATCACGGCTAGCTAATTTGACACCCACCAAGTTTGGCCCTCACCAAACTCAGATTTACTATAAGAAAAATTGGATTACCTTTGCTGTTCTTCGTCAGAATGCACTCCCAGGACTTCTACTTCAACAACAAATGTTTTGGTTCCAAATAATCCATAGTTATATCCAAATGCCTCCGTTTTGTTCGTGCGTTCAGGTCAGTATCTGAAGGGTGACGCGCGAGCGCATTTCGTGACAAAACAATTCAAAATATTCCATTACCGTACTTCGAAGCACGTCAAACGCTGTTTAAAATCAGTCCTCTCGTAGACGCGCACTCTAGTGTCATTGTTCCCTGCCTGACTCACAAAAACTGCTGTTTTCGCCCAGAGACTGCAGAGACGTCATTAAACTTTCTGGCGCCTTCTGAGAGCCAATGGAAGCCTTAAATGCCACGTTACAGCAGAGATGCTGTATTTTTGATAGAGATGCCACAGAAGGAGAACAAATTGTCAGACAGGGCACTTCCTGTATGGAATCTTCTCAGGTTTTGGCCTGCCATATGAGTTCTGTTATACACAGACACAGAGTGTTTTCTATCCAAATCTACTAATTATATGCATATTCTCGTTTCTGGGCAAGAGTAGTAACCAGTTTAAATCGGGTACGTTTTTTATCCGGCCGTGCAAATACTGCCCCCTAGCCCCAACAGGTTAATGTGAGCCTACTAGGCTGCATATTGAACTTCAATCGTCTCAGGCCTGTGGCACAATATATTCATTTATGGTTAGATCAGAATTGCCATCATATTCATTGGCCTGTACAGAGAATTAAGTCAAAACCACAAGTCCAAATCCCCATCCATGGCTTGGGAAAGGGACGATTTAGCAAGCTAGCTACTGCAGGACATCAACACAAAATGACAAATCAAAGTGATTTGATTGGTCTGAGGCCAAATCCAAACTGGCCTCCCTTACGGGGCGTTCTGCTGCACCAGAACAACCCACAGTTAATCTCAGCTCAACGCTGATTGGCAAATTATTTTATTTTCAAGGGACGCCAAATGCTTGCTGGCATGAATCAATAAAATGTTACAGCGGCAACATGTTATACTCTTTTAGTCCAGACGGCATCAGATACATGAGCACATATTGAGACAGAGGGGCGCTGTTTCCCTCACGCGGATGATTTCTCCTGTGAGATTCAGCCGTTTGTGAATTGAAGTAAAATTATTAAAACACAGAGGGATGAAATCAATTATTTTATAATTGCAATTTATTTATTGGTCAAATACTGTATTTGTGGATGCCTGGCTTCGCTTGACATCCATGAATACACGCCACTGGATATACACAATATGCACCAGCAGTAGACCATTCAAAATATACAAGGGAATTAGCTGCAGGATACCAGTAATACTAATAAAGTTACAAATGTAGGAAACAACTGGAAAGTTACTATAGATAACCAAGCATCGCTAAACAGCATAAACACCATAACAGTAAACCCACAACTGACTTCATGGATACACACACAATGCTCCTAGGGTAACCAGCAAACCTTGTCACGAGCCAAACTTGTGTCCTCTTCTCACAAGGTCGATACCATTGTCAACTATAGTACAAAGTTTCTGAACTTTTACTGTACCAGTAACCGGTGAAACATAGTCGCTGGTCGATAGTCTTTTCAGTTCGCTGCAGCTAGCGACTGGAACGAGCTGCAACAAACACTCAAACTGGACCGTTTTATCTCAGTCGCTTCATTCAAAGACTCAGTCATGGACACTCTTACTGACAGTTGTGTGATGTATTGCTGTCTCTACCTTCTTGACCGTTGTGCTGTTGACTGTGCCCAATAATATTTGTATCATGTTTTGCGCTACTACCATGTTGTGTTGCAACCATGCTGTGTTGTCATGTGTTGCTGCATTGCTATGTTGTCTTAGGTCTCTCTATGTAGTGTTGTCTCTCTTGTTGTGATGTGTTTTGACCTATTTATACTGTATTTATTTTAATCCCAGGCCCCCGTCCCCGCAGGAGGCCTTTTGCCTTGTGGTAGGCCGTCATTGGAAATAAGTATTTGTTCTTAACTGACTTGCCTAATTAACTTCTTAGGGATAGGCCCCTTTCTTCTCCATTTCCTGTCTGAATGACATGCCCAAAGTAAACTGCCTGTAGCTCAGGCCATGAAGCCAGGATATGCATATAATTGGTACCATTGGAAAGAAAACAGAGGTTTGTGAAATGTTAAAATAATGTAGGAGAATATAACAATAGATATGGTAGGAGAAAATCCAAAGTGTTAATTGCCATTACATATAGAGCCAAATTATTAATTAATAAAGGAACTGGGAGTATATCTGTGTCTCTCTGTGTCTCTCTGTTTTCTTCCTACAGTGGCTTGCGAAAGTATTTGATTTACACAACATGCCTACCACATATATATATATATATATATATATATATATATATATATATATATATATATATATACTGCTCAAAAAAATAAAGGGAACACTTAAACAACACAATGTAACTCCAAGTCAATCACACGTCTGTGAAATCAAACTGTCCACTTAGGAAGCAGCACTGATTGACAATAAATTTCACATGCTGTTGTGCAAATGGAATAGACAACAGGTGGAAATTATAGGCAATTAGCAAGACACCCCCAATAAAGGAGTGGTTCTGCACAGACCACTTCTCAGTTCCTATGCTTCCTGGCTGATGTTTTGGTCACTTTTGAATGCTGGCGGTGCTTTCACTCTAGTGGTAGCATGAGACAGAGTCTACAACCCACACAAGTGGCTCAGGTAGTGCAGCTCATCCAGGATGGCACATCAATGCGAGCTGTGGCAAGAAGGTTTGTTGTGTCTGTCAGCGTAGTGTCCAGAGCATGGAGGCGCTACCAGGAGACAGGCCAGTATATCAGGAGACGTGGAGGAGGCCGTAGGAGGGCAACAACCCAGCAGCAGGACCGCTACCTCCACCTTTGTGCAAGGAGGAGCAGGAGGAGCACTGCCAGAGCCCTGCAAAATGACCTCCAGCAGGCCACAAATGTGCATGTGTCTGCTCAAACAGTCAGAAACTGACTCCATGAGGGTGGTATGAGGGCCCGACGTCTACAGGTGGGGGTTGTGCTTACATTTGCCAGAGAACACCAAGATTGGCAAATTCACCACTGGCGCCCTGTGCTCTTCACAGATGAAAGCAGGTTCACACTGAGCACGTGACAGACGTGACAGAGTCTGGAGACGCCGTTGAGAACGTTCTGCTGCCTGCAACATCCTCCAGCATGACCGGTTTGGCGGTGGGTCAGTCATGGTGTGGGGTGGCATTTCTTTGGGGGGGCCGCACAGCCCTCCATGTGCTCGCCAGAGGTAGCCTGACTGCCAATAGGTACCGAGATGAGATCCTCAGACCCCTTGTGAGACCATATGCTGGTGCGGTTGGCCCTGGGTTCCTCCTAATGCAAGACAATGCTAGACCTCATGTGGCTGGAGTGTGTCAGCAGTTCCTGCAAGAGGAAGGCATTGATGCTATGGACTAGCCCGCCCGTTCCCCAGACCTGAATCCAATTGAGCACATCTGGGACATCATGTCTCGCTCCATCCACCAACGCCACGTTGCACCACAGACTGTCCAGGAGTTGGCAGATGCTTTAGTCCAGGTCTGGGAGGAGATCCCTCAGGAGACCATCCGCCACCTCATCAGGAGCATGCCCAGGCGTTGTAGGGAGGTCATACAGGCACGTGGAGGCCACACACACTACTGAGCCTCATTTTGACTTGTTTTAAGGACATTACATCAAAGTTGGATCAGCCTGTAGTGTGGTTTTCCACTTTAATTTTGAGTGTGACTCCAAATCCAGACCTCCATGGGTTGATAAATTGGATTTCCATTGATTATTTTTGAGTGATTTTGTTGTCAGCACATTCAACAATGTAAAGAAAAAAGTATTTAATAAGATTATTTCATTCATTCAGATCTAGGATGTGTTATTTTAGTCTTCCCTTTATTTTTTTGAGCAGTGTGTATATATAGATATATATATAATGTGTATGTATGTATGTGTGTATATTAACATCAAATCAATACAAAAGCACATGGGGAACAAAGTTATATATAAAGAATACACAAAGGACATTTGGGTTAGGGCTAGGGGGTACAATATCACATTACACAAGGACCTTAATTGACATAAACACATTTATAATTCTAACAGCTTTTTTTGGCAGAGTATTCCATTGTCTTAAAATGTAGTTCAATTTCTTTTTGCAAAGTAATAACATGTGATGTTTTTTTGTCAATTTAAATTTGTGAATATGAAAGTTGGCCAAAAGAATTATGAAATGAATTACATTAAATTGTTTCAACTTATTTCTATCATAAGTAAAGAATCCAAGCAGCACATCTCTTCATAATAGTGTAAAATCTTCCTAAATGTGTTCAATTATAAATCTACTGATGTCTAGCCACAGATTCCTGTAATGGAAAAATGACATACTTACCTGATTTGTTTGCTATTAATGGTAAACGATTATATATTTAACTAAGAGTACGGCTGAGTTTCTATGGTGTCCACTCTAGCTTCCTGCAGATAGTCGGTGCGTTGAGGAAATGGGTTTTACTACAGGGCTATAAAACTTTACAGCCACATTCCATTCTGTGATCAGTGGTGCACTGGGGAGATGTATTCCATGGAAAGGATGTGGGGTGGTTGTAACTGGGATAGAGATGGCCTGGAACAAAGCGTCCTAGACATCCTGGCATCGTGGAAATTAATTCAGGGTTGGGGGTTAGAACAACACCATGTGCTGTTATCGACAGGATGAACCCAAAGTGGCTTATGATGCTTTTTGATCTGCCTGAGAGGGGTGGAACTAAATATTCTTAGTGTCCTATATAAGATGTCTGTTTTTCATTGTTAGGGAAGCTCTCGACAACACAACTTAGAGTGTGCGGTCGACGGTTTCATTATTGCAATAATTAATCGATATTGAATAAAGATGATTGTTTGAATAATTGTCCAAGTCTTTCTCAGTACTGAAATTCCCACTAAATTCCTTATATGAATACAATGCAAAAAGATGATTGTTTCTGGGTGGTCATTACAAAAGGTACAATTTGAAATCATGTTTTTTTCTACTTCTTCATATAGCGGTTGACAGGATAATATTTATAAATCGTTTTAAAAGAAAGTTCCTTCATTTTGTTAATAGGTAGATATGTGTGTGGAAACATCCAAACTTTTTACAACAGACATACAAGTAACGATAAGTATTCAAAATTAGTTGACCTGTGTTACAGGTGCATAGTCAATATTGGACCTGACGCCAACTTCCCGCAAAATGCTGTGGAGCAGGATGACACACACTCTAAAGTGCAGTAATGCACAGCAAAAAAAAAAATTACGTTTTTGTTTTTTCCAGAATTCAATTTTCTTGGTTTTGTTTTTTCTGGTATATCACAGTTTTTTTATATATACTTTTTTAATTTGTTTAAGCAAGTCAGCCATATCAGCTATGTTTTTTTAAAAGGCAGTAAATGAGGCTGAATGAACTGTTTCACTGCCAGACAAGGCTCCGCTGATAGCCAGGTGTAAGTTTGTGGGCACTGTTATAGCGCAATTAATGTATTGTTTAGTTTTGTGTTGTGGCTTTGCTGGCATGCATTCCACTTTAGTTTTTTTTGTCACCAAGATCTACATGCTGAAATCGCCACTGCTTGGAATGTATGGGAATTGGCACCAATTTCATTAATATGATTCAAATACTATATGCCAATCCCTCAGCCATAGTTATCACGGGCAATATCTGCTCTGCACTGTCCAGAATCACTAGAAGCAGCAGACAAGGCAATCCAATTATGCCACTGCTATTCTTATTATCCATGGAACCCCTGGCCCAGGCAATTTGTCAATCGAAGGAAATAACACACATTTCTCTCAAATGTACTTATCACTTCATCTCATTATACACAGACAATATTTTACTATAGCTAGACGATATATCTCAGTCGCTCCCAAACGCATTGAAGATCATGGATAAATTCAGCTTCATCTTAAGTTTGAAAATGAATCTAACCAAATCAGCCCTACTGCCTCTCAAGACCCGGACGGTGGACTCCTCTATTTATGGAATCCCAATCGCTTCCCATTTTAAATATTTGGGAATACATATACAGTACCAGTCAAAAGTTTGGACACACCTACACATTCCAGGGTTTTTCTTTATTTCTTTGCATTTTCTACATTGTAGAATAAAAGTGAAGACATCAAAACTATGAAATAACACACATGGAATTATGTACTAACCAAAAAAGTGTTAAACAAATCAAAATATATTTTATAATTAAGATTCTTCAAAGTAGCCACACTTTGCGTTGATGACAGCTTTTCACGCTCTTGGCATTCTCACAACCACCATCTCATTTTATAGCTTAAATTTAAAAAATATAATCTCATCAATCTCCACACAATACCCCATAATTACAAAGTGAAAACATGTTTATTCAAAATAAAAAACAGAAACACCTAATTTACATAAGTATTCAGACCCTTTGCTATGAGACTCAAAATTGAGCTCAGGTGCATCCTGTTTCCATTGATCATTCTTGAGATTTTTATTCAACTTGATTTGAGTCCACTTGTGGTAAATTCAATTGATTGGAGATGATTTGGAAAGGCACACTCCTGTCTATATACGGTCCCAAAGTTGACAGTGCATGTCAGAGCAAAAACCAAGCCATGAGATTGAAGGAATTGTCCATAGAGCTCCGAGACAGGATTGTGTTGAGGCACAGATCTGGGGAAGGGTAGCAAAGAATTCCTGCAGCATTGAAGGTCCACAAGAACACAGTGGCCTCCATCATTCTTGAACGGAAGAAGTTTGGAACCACCAAGACTCCTCCTAGAGCTGGCCGCCCTGCCAAACTGAGCAATCGGGAGAGAAGGGCGTTGGTCAGGGAGGTGACCAAGAACCCAATGGTCACTCTGACAGAGCTCCTCTTTGGAGATGGGAGAACCTTCCAGGACAACCATCTCTGCAGCACATGACAGCCCGCTTGGAGTTTGCCAAAAGGCACCTTAAGACTCTCAGACAGTGAGAAACAAGATTCTCTGGTCTGTTGAAACCAAGATTGAACTCTTTGGGCTGAATACCAAACGTCACATCTGGAGGAAACCTGGCACCATCCCTACGGTGAAGCATGGTGGTGGCAGCATCATGCTGTGGGGATGTTTTTCAGAGTTCAGGGACTGGGAGACTAGTCAGGATCAAGGGAAAGATGAATAGAGCAAAGTACAGAGAGATCCTTGATGAAAACCTGCTTCAAAGCGCTCTGGACGTCAGACTGGGGCAAAGGTTCACCTTCCAACAGGACAATAACCCTAAGCACACAGCCAGTCTACTAACCACCGATCCTGGCAAACCATCATTACGCACACCTGGCAGCTTCATTACGCACAGCTGCGCCTCATCATTAGGCACATCTGGACTTCATCACTTCCCTGATTACTCCCCCTATATATAGCACTCTGTTGTTGTCACCCATCAGGCAGTATTGTTTATGTTTCTGTGTTATGTTCAGACGCTACTCTTGTTCCTGCATCAACTCTTTTTGATTTTATTAAACTCACTGACTGCACCTCCTTCCTGACTCCCTGCGTCTTTGTTACAGAATACTGCCTCACAGAATGGAAGCAGCAGCCAACCGAGACATCTCAGGATGGTCGGCGAACTGGGAGACCTACTTTGCCAACACCATGACCAGCTGGTGCTACTGGGGATGGCTATGGATGAGGTCCTCCGCTCTCTCCAACATCTTCCTCAAGGGGTGTCACCCCCAACGAGCGGAGGATCTTCTACCATGAGTCGACCCAGCACCCCAGCCCATTCAGCAGTTTGCCCAGGTCAGCAATGCCCGTTTGTCCCTCCCGGACATATATGACAGGACTCCATCCAAATGCTGTGGTTTCCTCCTCCAGTGCTCCCTATATTTTGCTCATCACATGGGAGCCCCCACCACCGAGAGGTCCAAGGTTACCTAAAGTTTTATACATTGTTGTCTCTTGGTGTCTTTACTATATATAACTCTTATTTAAATTTGGGCCTCAGGATCTCGTCATGGTATCTCTTTCATTTTATTGATGCCAATTTGAATGAACAATGTGTTCATTGTCCGTAGCTTATGCCTGCATATCCCATAACCCCACCACCATGGGGCACTCTGTTCACAATGTTGACATTAGCGAACCGCTTGCCCACAAGAAACCATACATGCTGTCTGCCATCTGTCCGGTACAGTTGAAACCTGAATTCATCCATGAAGAGCACACTTCTCCAGTGTGGCAGTGTCCATTGAAGGTGAGCATTTGACCACTTTAGTCGGTTAAGACGCCAAACTGCAGTCAGGTCAATACCCTGGTGAAGACAACGAGCATGCAGATGAGCTTCCCTGATACGGTTTCTGACAGTTTGTGCAGAAATTCTTCTGTTGTGCAAACACACAGTTTCATCAGTTGTCCGGGTGGCTGTTCTCAGATGATCCCGCAGATGAAGCCGGATGTGGAGATCCTGGGCTGGCGTGGTTACACGTGGTCTACGGTTGTGAGGCTGGTTGGACGTACTGCCAAATTCTCTAAAACGATGTTGGAGGCTTATGGAAGAAAAATGAACATTCAATTCTCTGGCAACAGCTCTGGTGGACATTCCTGCAGTCAGCATGCCAATTGCACGATCCCTCAAAACTTGAGACATCTGTGGCATTGTGTTGTGTGACAAATCTGCACATTTTAGACAGGCCTTTTATTGTCCCCAGCACAAGGTGCAAGTGTGTAATGATCATGCTGTTTAATCAACTTCTTGATATGCCACACCTGTCAGGTGGATGGATTATCTGGGCAAAGGAGAAATGCTCACTAACAGGGAGGTAAACAAATTTGTGCGACTAAATTTGAGAGAAATAAGCTTTTTGCACGTATAGAACATTTCTTGGATATTTTATTTCAGCTCATGAAACATGGGACCAACACTTTACATGTTGCATTTATATTATTGTATGTCATGAGTCATTATTCTCTTCACATATTTATTAATTTATTTTTGTACTTTTTACCCCTTTTTCGTGTTATCAAATTGGTAGTTACAGTCTTGTCCCATCGCTGCAACTCCCGTACGGACTCGGGAGAGGCGAAGGTCCAGAGCCATATGTCCTCCGAAACATGACCCTGCCAAGCCGCACTGCTTGCTTAACCCGGAAGCCAGCCGCACCAATGTGTTGAAGGAAACAACGTCCAACTGGTGACAGTGTCACTGTGCATGCACCCGGCCCGCCACAGGAGTCACTAGAGCATGATGGGACAATGACTTCCTGGCCAGCCAAACCATCCCCTAACTCAGACGATGCTGGGCCAATTGTGTGCTGCCTCATGGGTCTCCCGGTGACAGCCGTCTGTGTCACAAGCCGGGATTTAACCCGGATCTGTAGTGATGTCTCTGGCACTGAGATGCAGTGCCTTAGACCGCTGCGTCACTCGGGAGGACCATCTTCTTGACATATTAACTTAGATCACCTGACAATTATCGGACGCATGAAACCTGCCAGGAAGGACCCCTCTGTCACTGAAGTTGCCAAGATGATGAGGAATGTAGTGGGTGATGGCCTGGTGATTGACTGCAATAGCACCTGTATTTAGCTTTTTAACTAGGCAAGTTTTCAGTTAAGAACAAATTCTTATTTACAATAACGGCCTAGGAACAGTGGGTTAACTGCTTGTTCAGGGGTAGAACGACAGATTTGTACCTTTTCAGCTCAGGGATTTGATCTAGCAACCTTTGATTACTGGCCTAATGCTCTAACCACTAGGCATACCTTGTTGATCTTGTGAACTTCACATGTGAATGCAGAGCCTCTCAGTCAGGAAGTGTGTGCAAGTACCTAAACTTTGCAAACATGGTGTTGTCAGTCAGTGAATGAAACATGGCAAAAACTTGCTCAGGTGATAGTGGAGAAGAAATCAGACCTGTTTGATAGAAACAGTATTAACTGTATTTTTGGACAAAGGTAGTACTGGTGTTGTCAATATGGAGAATGGTTATTGTTCATGTAACACCAGTAGCTTTGGGCAAAAGTGTGTCTGTCAAAATGTTTATCACATGATAACAGAGGAGCAAACTGAGCACGAGGTAGCTACATCAATCGAAGCTGAACCACCAAGCACTTATTTTTCAGCAACATCCCCACCGCTGCTACACACACTGACCACTGCTACAGATACTGACACACAGACCATGCTTGCTGAGCTTCACCAGTGAAGCACCTCTTCTCAGTACATGGAGACAGAGTTGTGCAACTCTGTAGAGAGAGCCTACATGATTGCCTTTGGTAAATTTCCCTCTTGCGCATC
Organism: Salmo trutta; assembly: GCF_901001165.1. NCBI lineage: Eukaryota > Metazoa > Chordata > Actinopteri > Salmoniformes > Salmonidae > Salmo > Salmo trutta. Next base: position 42,882,074 of record NC_042985.1, on the reverse strand, counting down.
AGCCCGCAGAATCACACCTCCACATCCATACAGACAGAGAATACATGGACAAAACACAGCAGGGTAGTCAGAGAAAAAAGGCAGTCAAGAATGTTAACACTGACACAGCGTTTGTTGCAAGATCGAATCCCCGAGCTGACAAGGTAAAAATCTGTTGTTCTGCCCCTGAACAAGGCAGTTAACCCACTGTTCCTAGGTCGTCATTGAAATAAGAATTTGTTCTTAACTGGCTTGCCTAGTTAAATAAAGGTCAAATAAAAAAAATTGTGTGAGGACTGTAAATCAAATGTCTATGCGTTTATTGATGTACATTATTGTTACTGGTGTAGAGAGTAGGCAGGAGGCAGTCGCAAGTTTAGAACTACTGAGTTTATTTAAAGTGACTAGTGTTCCATTTATTAAAGTAGCCATTTGAGTCTCTATGTAGGCATCAGCCTCTCAGAGTTAATGATTGCTGTTCAGCAGTCTGATGTCCTTGAGATAAATCTGTTTTTCAGTCTCTCGGTCCCAGCTTTGATGCACCTGTACTGACCTCACCTTTTGGATGGTAGCGGGGTGAACAGGCAGTGACTCGGGTGGTTGTTGTCCTTGATGATCTTTTTGGCCTTCCTGTGACATCGGGTGCTGTAGGTGTCCTGGAGGGCAGGCAGTTTGCCCCTGGTGATGCGTTGTGCGGACCGCACCACCGTCTGGAGAGCCTTGCAGTTGAGGGCGGTGCAGTTGTCGTACCAGCCGGTGATACAGGCCAACAGAATGCTTTCAATTGTGCATCTGTAAAAGTTTGTCAGGGTTTTAGGTGACAAGCCAAATTTCTTCCGTCTCCTGAGGTTGAAGAGGCGCTGTTGCGCCTTCTTCACCACACTGTCTGTGTGGGTGGACCATTTCAGTTTGTCTGTGATGTGTACGCCAAGGAACTTAAAACTTTCCACCTTCTCCATTTCTGTCCCTTCGATGTGGACACAGGCGTGCACCCTCCGCTGTTTCCTGAAGTCCACGATCATCTCCTTTGTTTTGTTGACGTTGAGTGAGGTTGTTTTCCTGACACCACACTCCTAGTGCCCTCACCTCCTCCCTGTAGGCTGTCTCGTTGTTGTTGGTAATCAAGCCCACTACTGCTGTGTCGTCTGCAAACTTGATGATTGAGTTGGACGCGTGCATGATGCAGCATGGGTGAACAGGGAGTACAGGAGGGGGCTGAGCACACACCCTTGTGGGGCCCCAGTGTTGAGGGTCAGCAAAGTGGAGATGTTGTTTCCTACCTTTCCTACCTTCACCACCTGAGGGTGGCCTGTCAGAAAGTCCAGGACCCAGTTGCACAGGGCAGGGTCGAGACCCAGGGCCTCCAGCTTAATGATGAGCTTGGAGTGTAATATGGTGTTGAATGCTGAGCTGTAGTCAATGAACAGCATTCTTACATAGGTATTCCTCTAGTCCAGATGGGATAGGGCAGTGTGCAGCATGATGGCGATTGCATCGTCTGTTGACCTGTTGGGCGGTATGCAAACTGAAGTGGATCTAGGGTGGCAGGTAAGGTGGAGGTGATATGATCCTTGACTAGTCTCTCAAAGCACTTCATGATGACAGAAATGAGTGATGCGGGGCGATCGTCATTTAGTTCAGTTATCTTTGCCTTCTTGGGTACAGGAACAATGGTGGCCATCTTGAAGCATGTGTGAACAGCAGACTGGGGTAGGGAGCGATTGAATAGTAGTAGCCTACAATAAGGAAAAAGTCCAGGAAAAAATACACTATATCTAGTCCTTGGCCTATATCCTAATCTGACTTTGGTGCAGGTAATGTTGTTCTTCAGATTATCTTCTCTGGTAAACACACACTATATCAAATCAAATATACGTTTATTTGTCACATGCACAGGATACAGAAGGTTTAAATGGTACAGTGAAATGGTTACTTGCATAGTAGCAATATCAAAAACAGAAAGTGTCCAGATACATTTTTTTTCATAAATATTTAATAATTATTAGATGACGCTTACCCGGCACACTTGTCTAAATTGATTGGTCATGTGAAGGACATGTAGCAAGCTAGCTAGCTAAGCAATGAACCAGAAAAATCCCAACTCATACTACTACCAATACAAACATTGTCATGGCTGTAGTATGATTCTGCAGGTAACTAATGAGTTAACCAACTAGGTTCAATGTTAGCTAGCTAACATTAGGCTATAACTAGCAATACCATTGGATTACTGATTGGAATAATATTACAACACAGATCATACACGTAACGTTACCTAGCAAGCCAGGAAGCTAAAGTTCACTAGCTAGCTAACAGTACGATTTAACCTGCAATGAAAATTACTTTCTGACTTATAATTTCTGAAAATGTAGCTAGACTCTTACCCGTATACATGGATGAATGCTTCACGGCAGACTGGAACCATTTAACTCCGTTTTGTTTGTAGCTACATCTTGTTTGGTCAGCGTTTGGTCAAGTCACTCCAGTTCACACTGACCGTGGCATGTGCAGAAAGTAGCCCATAGGGCCCCCTGAGTCGCACAGCGGTCTGTAGGCATCCCTACAGATCTGGGTTCGATCCCGGGCTGTCGCAGCCGGCTGCGACGGGAAGACTCATGAGGCGGTGCACAATTGGCCCAGTGTCGTCTGGGTTAGGAGAAGGTTTGGCCGGCCGGGATGTTCTTGTCCCATTGCACTCTAGTGACTCCTGTGGCAGGCCAAGCACATGCACGCTGACATGGTCGCCAGTTCGCCTCCAACACATTGGTGCAGCTGCCTTCCGGGTTAAGCGAGCAGTGTGTTAAGAAGCAGTGCGGCTTGGCAGGGTCGTGTTTCGGAGGACGCATGGTTCTCGACCTTCGCCTCTCCCGAGTCCGTACGGGAGTTGCAGCAATGGGACATGACTGTAACTACCAATTGGGGAGAAAAGGGTGTAAAAAAACAAAAAACATTATAAATTGAAAGTAGCCCATCCCTTTTTCCAACTGATCTGTCGATAGCGCCTGCTAAATTCAGAGGATCAAGGTTGTTGAGAAAAGTAGCAACACTTTTGTAGTTCTCGATGGCTAACGTTATATCTTTCAAAAACGATGTGGTAGAAAGGACTATCAACACATTCTGAGCAGCTCACATTATAGACAGAAGCATGCTACATGGCAGACCAATACAAACTCATCTCCCGGCATGTCCAGCCTATCCATTATCTCAGCCAATCATGGCTAGCGGGATGGTTCCTGCCTTTTTCCATGGCTAAACCAACTAGGCTTGTATTGTAACAATTGTATTTGTGTTTACGGATGGAATACAAGTTTGTTATTAATGCACATGGAAGTGCACGTTCCACAAGGCATTTCTGCCCAAAAAAAACATTTTGATATAAAATGTATGTTTACGTTCAAATACCTCTCCTATGGAGTAGTGAAGTGCAACATATGCTGAAACGAGTCACAAATGGTATTGAAAATCTGTAAATATTGATTTTTCAGGGGGTGCTGCAGCAGCCTCAGCATCCCTACTACCAGTGGCTATGTATACAGCCTATAGCATACCTATACCCAGTGGCGACCCGTCATTTTGACCCCCACATTTTTAGGTTAAAAAAAAGGGGGGGGGGGGGCTTGCCTGTTTTGCTTGTTATTTTGGCAATAATACCTGTCACATATCAGTTTGCAAACCAAAAAATTATTGAGTTAATAAAGCCGCATACAAACATGGTCTTTTTTGCTTTCTTGAGCAAGCTGCCAAAATAACAAGCAAAACAGGCAAGCCACAGAATTACATCATATCACGTTATATCTACATTAGCTTTGATTGGACTGACGTCAACATCAAGCATTTTTTTTTTATCCTTGTCATATGAAGAGAAATAATTAAGAGAAATTATAGATAAAACGTATCAGTGTTCATCGGCCATTGGACATAGATTACACAACAAATTGGAAATCGCAAATTCAACAATGAGTCGTTTGGAAGGAGTCAGTGGCTAACTGCAAGCAGTGCAAAAAAATCAGTAACAGTAGCCTGCTATTCAATCCAGTGGCTGTGTTTTTTTTCCCGAGTTCCCACCATAAATCCAGAGTATGCCAGACTTTGATGACAAAACCGCCGCGCCTCCTTCATGTTTAAGTAAGTACATAACAAGCCAAGGTGAGTCCAAAAATGTATTGTATGCTACTGCATAAATGATGCAATATGCAAGGGAGATATGTATACTGTAGCTGAGAAAGTAATACTAAGTGTATGTTGTGTACAGGGGCGAAAATCTGATATCAACTTTGGAGGTGACAATTACATGAAATGTTCTCAAGAGCAATTCCTGAGGGGGACACCAAAAGTAGTGCTGTAACACATAGCCTACATTGTAATATGGTAAATGTATATTGAGGAACCAAAGAAAAAAGGTGTTTGCCGTACTCCTAACTACCGGTACCCAAAACTACACAACTAATCACAACAGCAATACCATTGCCTTTAACAAATCTTAGTTCAGTCACCAGTTTAAGTTGAGAGTGGGGGTATCCATGGCATTTTCCAATTATGTTCCTATTTTACAAGTCAAAAAAATTGAGAACCTTTCATAATGTTGCCAAACAAAGACTCAACAAACTTACCTGAGACTCCCTGTCTCTGCCAGTCTGTCCCTGCATATCTGTCTCCAACTCTGCTGTCTGTGTGCCATCTGTTGCCTGCTCTGCCTAATGACATCATTGTGAAACATTTCCATTAGAATTTCATTTCTTTCTTATGAACATTTTATCAACTAGTCTTTGAGATATTAGGCTACTAGGGTTCTTACTATGCGTTTTGGTGTATTGAAAAATACTCTGATGTCTGTCTTTTATTTTTCTGCCATTTTTCTACCTGGCTGGCTGGCTACACACACACACACACAGTGTGTAGGTTATTTACAGTAGGAGATGGGCTTCTATCATCTTCAATCATTCTATTTGGGCTTTGATCTAAAAGGTAGCTAGCAAATGTGAAACGGATTAAAATGACAACAGTTGACAGCTGTATGAGTTCACCATTTACACAACATATGCTGCAACCTTTTGTAATTTTAATAGTTTGTTTCATATTGGCTGGCTTCCAACAATAGCTGAATTTGCAAAGCTAGTGAGCACCAATTCAGTTTCAGTGGTGTTTGCTATAATCGTTGCTACCCGGGTTAAATAAAGGTGAAATAAAATAAATAAATAAAAGTTCACTTGTGACAATTTAGCAACGAGACCATTAAATATACTGCTCAAAAAAATAAAGGGATCACTTAAACAACACATCCTAGATCTGAATGAAAGAAATCATCTTATTAAATACTTTTTTCTTTACATAGTTGAATGTGCTGACAACAAAATCACACAAAAATAATCAATGGAAATCCAATTTATCAACCCATGGAGGTCTGGATTTGGAGTCACACTCAAAATTAAAGTGGAAAACCACACTACAGGCTGATCCAACTTTGATGTAATGTCCTTAAAACAAGTCAAAATGAGGCTCAGTAGTGTGTGTGGCCTCCACGTGCCTGTATGACCTCCCTACAACGCCTGGGCATGCTCCTGATGAGGTGGCGGATGGTCTCCTGAGGGATCTCCTCCCAGACCTGGACTAAAGCATCCGCCAACTCCTGGACAGTCTGTGGTGCAACGTGGCGTTGGTGGATGGAGCGAGACATGATGTCCCAGATGTGCTCAATTGGATTCAGGTCTGGGGAACGGGCGGGCCAGTCCATAGCATCAATGCCTTCCTCTTGCATGAACTGCTGACACACTCCAGCCACATGAGGTCTAGCATTGTCTTGCATTAGGAGGAACCCAGGGCCAACCGCACCAGCATATGGTCTCACAAGGGGTCTGAGGATCTCATCTCGGTACCTAATGGCAGTCAGGCTACCTATGGCGAGCACATGGAGGGCTGTGCGGCCCCCCAAAGCAATGCCAACCCACACCATGACTGACCCACCGCCAAACCGGTCATGCTGGAGGATGTTGCAGGCAGCAGAACATTCTCCACGGCGTCTCCAGACTCTGTCACGTCTGTCACGTGCTCAGTGTGAACCTGCTTTCATCTGTGAAGAGCACAGGGCGCCAGTGGCGAATTTGCCAATCTTGGTGTTGTCTGGCAAATGCCAAACGTCCTGCACGGTGTTGGGCTGTAAGCACAACCCCCACCTGTGGATGTCGGGCCCTCATACCACCCTCATGGAGTCTGTTTCTGACCGTTTGAGCAGACACATGCACATTTGTGGCCTGCTGGAGGTAATTTTGCAGGGCTCTGGCAGTGCTTCTCCTGCTCCTCCTTGCACAAAGGCGGAGGTAGCGTTCCTACTGCTGGGTTGTTGCCCTCCTACGGCCTCCTCCACGTCTCCTGATGTACTGGCCTGTCTCCTGGTAGCGCCTCCATGCTCTGGACACTACGCTGACAGACACAGCAAACCTTCTTGCCACAGCTCGCATTGATGTGCCATCCTGGATGAGCTGCACTACCTGAGCCACTTGTGTGGGTTGTAGACTCCGTCTCATGCTACCACTAGAGTGAAAGCACCGCCAGCATTCAAAAGTGACCAAAACATCAGCCAGGAAGCATAGGAACTGAGAAGTGGTCTGTGGTCCCCACCTGCAGAACCACTCCTTTATTGGGGGTGTCTTGCTAATTGCCTATAATTTCCACCTGTTGTCTATTCCATTTGCACAACAGCATGTGAAATTTATTGTCAATTAGTGTTGCTTCATAAGTGGACAGTTTGATTTCACAGAAGTGTGATTGACTTGGAGTTACATTGTGTTGTTTAAGTGTTCCCTTTATTTTTTTGAGCAGTGTATATTTAAGACAATGGTAGAAGAGAGTGTAGTTCTGTTCAGTTTGGATTTCAGTTTATCGCTAACCTTATCACAGGGACTTTGAAGCACTAACTTACATCATCTGCATGCTGATTCCATCTTTGACGACGCCACATAAATGGAATAGGTACTAGCTAGCTTAATAGTTAATATTTGCGCGCTAGCTCTGCATATTCAGCTAGTGTGTGTGCGCGATTGACTGGATTAACCTCACGTCAGTTACGTGCATTGAGTGCCTTTCAGACAGTAGATACGACCTCTCTGTTACCTAGCAAACTAAGGAACTGGCAGAGGATCAAACCATTGTGAGGCAAAGGGTGGGGGGGTTGCAATCTTTTGAAACTTAAAAATGCGCTATTAAGTGTCTATAATCAGCACAATTGCTTTCATTGCGTATTATTAATATTATTTAAATTACATAGTTATGTTTCAGTGATATATTGGGGGGGACAAATCATATTTTTCCCAGGATGGGGGGGGGGTCGTGTCCCCCCCGGGATTTCCGCCCCTGGTTGTGTAGTAAACTGTTAGTAGCCCATGTGCCTCACCCTAATAATTTAGTCTATTTTCACCAACGTTGTATTGTAAACACATCGTTCGTCGCTGGTGTGTGCTTGTTTGCCTATTACCTGTTTTAGGTAAATGTAATCATTGAATATTGTAAGAGCTTTCATCGTCTGTTTATATGTAAGAACGGCCCGTGTTCTGACTTCTGTCGCTGTACACTTCAAAAGTTCTGAACAAATTGTTATACTGATTACGTGGTGGCAGGTAGCCAAGCGGTTAGAGCGTTGGGCCAGTAACCGAAAGGTTGCTCGATCGAATCCCCGGGCTGTTTTGCCCTTTAAGTACCCACTGTTCCCCGGTCGCCGAAGACGTGGATCTCGATTAAGGCAGCTACCCGCACCTCTCTTATTCAGATTTCAGTTGAATGCATTCAGTTGTACAACTGACTAGGTATCCCCCTTTCGTCCGTCTCTCGCTTATTAATGACAAACGAAATTACCATAATTACCAAATGCCATAGTTTGTACATCTCAATTGTAAGTAGGAACCAAATTTGTTTAAGCAAGTCAGCCATATTAGCTATGTTTTTTAAGGCATTAAAATGAGGCGGAATGAACTGTAGCAGTGGTAAGGTGTTGGGACAGCTTTATGTAGGCACCGTTTGTCACCGTTATAGTGCAATTAATGTATTGTTTAGTGTTGTGGCTTTGCTGGCATGCATCCCATTTTTGTTTGCCCCACCAAGATGTACATATTAAAATCGCTACTGCCAAAATCTCAATTTATTCTTGAGGTAAATCTATTTCGCACCACCAGCGGGATTCCCTTCAGCCTCAACAGGCTGGTGAAGCGAGCCAATCAGAAGAGGGTTTACCAGCGCTGTGAACTGACCAATCAGCGAAGCGGAGTAGCAGAAAATTCTGTGGGCAGTTTTAGTTTCAACTAATTTATGCCCGATATCCACAAGTTCAATATATCCGTCCTTGATGCACATGTGCCTAGCAAGGCTGCAGAAAGGTTTGCAGCATTGATAAGGTCATTTTCGCTGTCTCTGGGTTCTTTGCTTTGTTCGACCAAAGCGTCGATTGCCACCGGGATCTCCATGCTAAAAATGTTGCATGGAGACACATTGCCAATATGATTGGATTACCTGGTTAGTTGAATGTGAAATAATTAGCTGGAAAGTGGAAGATAGGTGCTGGCTATTAGCTAAACGATCTAGCAAAGTGGTTAGCTTTGTAGTTAGCTGGCTTGACTGTTTTATGAACGTCTGTTAGTAACAATGCACGAGTTGAAAATACAGAATTCTTGCGGTATACAGAACGCACCGCAGCATCACCAACCCAGCGTTGCGGACAGCTTCATTAACAATAAGACTTCCGCCGGAAGACATAGTTTGAGCAACTTCTGGATATGAGACTTTATGCGATTCTGCAAATGTAACGAAACGGAGGAGGACCTACCTGAATGTGTCCGATATAAACTCTCGTTTTCGTTCCAAAACGTTTTCCGTTTGGAGTAAACGGTTGCTACAGACGAAACGTTTTGCAACATAATCGGCGTAATGAATACACCCGAGGTCTCATTCGACACTTCCGATTTTGAACGAAAGGGGTGGCGGCAAATAATAACAACAAAGCGGGGTATGCAACGGGCAGACTCCCTGGTGAAACATATTTCTGACAGCCATTGCTAGATAAGTCTAGCAAGACAACCAGAAACACTTTATTAAAAAATAAAGCTAGCTAGCCAGTTTAACTTACACAAATGCCATTATGTCATCGAAGTCCGACCAACTTCTCATCGTGGTGTCCATTCTTCAAGGTAACGTTTGGTCAAAGTCAATCCGTCTTGTGTTTTCTTTATTTACTAGGCTAGTTATCTAACATTAGTACTAAAATATTTACTAAGCGTATGTATTGTAGCTAACGTCAGCCCAAAGATACTGGTAGCTAGCTAGCTAGCTCATTTTCTCACTTTTATTTCTGCAACGTTAACGTAGCTAACTAACGTTAGCTAGTTAGCTATCTTGTAACTTTAGTTAGCGAGCACATTACGGTGATGTTTAGTTAACGTCAGCTAGTTAACTGTTAAATCTAGCTAGCTGATAAGCTTCTTATTGAAATGGTTGGTTAGATGGCTAGCCATGGTGTACATTTAGCTAAGCACATTCTTATATGCCACATAGAGGCTACAAGCATGTCTGTTTGAAATATATTTTGCTCGACCCAGGTCGTCAATTCCCAAAGAGCCAGCGCCACAACCTTATAGTACATGCAAGGTTTGATGGAGAGCAGTTGGCTACAGACCCTGTTGATCACAAGGAGCAGCCTCAGTTCTGCACAGAGTTGGCCTGGGAACTTGATCGCAGGACCCTGCACCAGCACAGGTCATTCATAACTACATACCTTCTCTCTAGATACTATTGATGCCCAGTTACTTAATTTTACTTTCATGATGGTTCATTTCCCTGCAGTTATGCACTTTGATTGCTGATGCACTAGGCTACTACTAGTACACATGCATGCAACTGAAGATTGTAATGTCAATGTTCTGTACCCCCAGACTCCAGCGCACACCCATCAAACTACAGTGCTATGCTGTTGATACAACCACATCTGTGAACGAGTGTGTTGGATATATTATTCTTGATTTAAGATCTGTGCAAGAAATCAAACAGGTGAGCTCCTCCGGTGTTCCCTGAATATTGCTATTCTGTGATTCAAGATGTTAGCTATCAATGTGATACCGGCTTTTTGTTAATTACGTTTCATACGTTGAAGATAAATTGTATCTGTCACATGCTTCGTCAACAACAGGTGTAGACTAACAGTGAAATGCCTACTTATGAATCCTTTTCCAACTATGCAGAGTTGAATAAATAGAAATGGTGTCATGAGGACTAAATACACAGACAATAACGAGTAAATGTAACATGGCTGTATACAGGGAGTACCAGTACCGAGTACCAGTACCGAGTCGATGTGTAGAGGTAGGTATGGGGTAAGTGAGTAGGCAACATGATCGATAATAGAGCAGCGTATGTGGTGTGTGTATGGCGTCAGTATGCATATGTATTGGGATGTGAGTGTGTGGGTAGAGTCCAGTGTGTTCCTAGTCAGTGCAAAAGACGGTAAGTCCAGGTAGCCATTTGATTAGCTATTTAGCAGTCTTGTTTAGTAGTCTTATGGCTTGAGGCTAGAAGCTTTTCAGGGTCCTGTTGGTTCCAGACTTTGTGCACTGGTACAGCTTGTCGTGCGGTTGCTTGGGTGACTGGAGTCTTGGACAATTTTTTGGGGGCCTTCATCTGACACCAACCACCTGGTGTAGAGGTCCTGGATGGTACCCTCTATAGTAGAGGTCGACTGATTAATTAATCGGAATGTCCGATTTAATTAGGGCCGATTTCAAGTTTTCATAACAATCGGTAATCAGTATTTTTGGACGCCGATTACATTGCATTCCACGAGGAGACTGCATGGCAGGCTGACTACCTGTTATTCAAGTGCAGCAAGGAGCAGAGATAAGGTGCTAGCTAGCATTAAACTTATCTTATAAAAAACTATCTTAACATAATCACTAGTTAACTACACATGGTTGATGATATTACTAGTTTATCTAGCTTGTCCTGCGTTGCATATAATCGATTCGGTGCCTGTTAATTTATCATTGAATCACAGCCTACTTCGCCAAACGGGTGATTTTTAACAAGCGCATTTGCTAAAAAGCACTGTCGTTGCACCAATGTGTACCTAACCATAAACATCGATGCCTTTCTTAAAATCAATACACAAGTATATATTTTTAAACCTGCATATTTAGTTAATATTGCCTGCTAACATTAATTTCTTTTAACTAGGGAAATTGTGTCACTTCTCTGCGTTCTGTGCAAGCAGAGTCAGGGTATATGCAGCAGTTTGGGCCGCCTGGCTCGTTGCGAACTGTGTGAAGACCATTTCTTCCTAACAAAGACCATAATTGATTTGCCAGAATTGTACATAATTATGACATAACATTGAAGGTTGTGCAATGTAACAGCAATATTTAGACTTAGGGATGCCACCCATTAGATAAAGTACGGAACGGTTCCGTATTTCACTGAAAGAATAAACGTTTTGTTTTCGATATGATCGTTTCCGGATTTGACCATATTAATGACCCAAGGCTTGTATTTCTGTGTGTTATTATATTTAAGGATGATTTGATCGAGCAGTCTGACTGAGCGGTGGTAGGCAGCAGCAGGCTCATAAGCATTCATTCAAACAGCACTTTCCTGCATTTGCCAGCAGCTCTTCGCTGTGCTTCAAGCATTGCGCTGTTTATGACTTCAAGCCTATCAACTCCCAAGATTAGGCTGGCAATACTAAATACTAATCTTATGTCTGAAGAATGTACAAAGTTAGCTTGAACACTTGAAAGTCTATATTTTGACAGAATGTCACATAACATACTGTATGTGGATTGTGTAAATTCTGTCTTTTTATACATACATACATACATACATACATGCATACAGTGCATTCAGAAAGTATTCAGACCCCTTGACTTTTTTCCACATTTTGTTACATTACAACCTTATTCTAAAATGTTTTTTCCCCCTTTTCAATCTACACATAATACCCCATAATGACAAAGCAAAAACAGGTTTTTAGAAATTGTAGCAAATTTATAAAGAAATAGGAAATATCATATTTACATAAGTATTCAGGCCCTTTATTCAGTACTTTGTTGAAGCAGCTTTGGCAGTGATTACAGCCTAGAGTCTTCTTTGGTATGACCCTACAAGCTTGGCACACCTGTATTTGGGGAGTTTCTCCCATTTTTCTCTGCAGATCCTCTCAAGCTCTATCAGGTTGGATGGGGAGCGTCGCTACACAGCTATTCTCAGCTCTCTCCAGAGATGTTCGATCGAGTTCAAGTCCGGGCTTTGGCTGGGCCACTCAAGGACATTGAGACTTGTCCCGAAGCCACTCCTGTGTTGTCTTGTCTGTGTGCTTCGGGTCGTTGTCCTGTTGGGAGGTGAACCTACGGCCCCGTCTGAGGTCCTGAGTACTCTAGAGCAGGTTTTCATCAAGGATTTCTCTACTTTGCTCTGTTCATCTTTCCCTCGATCCTGACTGGTCTCCCAGTCCCTGCCACTGAAAAACATCCCCACAGCATGATGCTGCCGCCACCATGCTTCACCATCGGGATGGTGTCAGCTTTCCTCCAGACATGACGCTTGGCATTCAGGCCAAATAGTTCAATCTTTGTTTCATCAGACCAGAGAATCTTATTTCTCATGGACAGAGTCCTTTAGGTGCCTTTTGGCAAACTCCAAGCGGGCTGTCATGTGCCTTTTACTGTTTGGCCACTCTACCATAGAGGCCTGATTTAGTGGAGTGGTGCAGATATGGTTGTCCTTCTGGAAGGTTCTCCTATCTCCACAGAGGAACTCTGGAGCTCTGTCAGAGTGACCATTGGGTTCTTGGTTACCTCCCTGACCAAGGCCCTTTTCCCTTAATTGCTCAGAGCAAACTTTTTCCATTTATGGATGATGGAGGTCACTTTGGTCTTGGGGACCTTCAATTCTGCCAAAACAATTTTGGTACCCTTCCCCAGATCTGTGCCTCGACACAATCCTTTCTCTGAGCTCTACGGACAATTCCTTCGACCTCATGGCTTGGTTTTTGCTCTGACATGCACTGCCAACTGTGGGACCTTTTTATATAGAGCGGTGTGTGCCTTTCCAAATCATGTCCAATTAATTGATTACACCACAGGTGGACTTCAAGGAAGTTGTTGAAACCTCTCAAGGATGATCAATGGAAACAGGATGCACCTGAGCTCAATTTCGTGTCTCATAGCAAATAGTCTGAATACTTGTGTAAAGATTTAAATTTTCAAAATTGTTTCAACCTGTTTTCGCTTTGTCATAATCGGGTATTGTGTGTAGATTGCTGAGAATTGTTTTATTTAATACATTACAGCCTTATTCTAAAATGTGGAAAAAGTTGAGGGGTCTGAATACTTTGCCGACTGCATTGTGTGTGTGTGAGATATACAGTACCAGTATTTTTTAAATGTGTACTATTTTCTACATTGTAGAATAATAGTGAAGACAAACTATGAAATAACACATGGAATTGTGTAGTAACCCAAAACGTCAATGTTTTATATTCTTTGCCCATTGCCTTGAGGACAGCTTTGCACACTGTTGGCATTTTCTCAACCAGCTTCATGAGGTAGTCACCTGGAATGCATTTCAATTAACAGGTGTGCCTTGTTAATTTGTGGAATTTCTTTCCTCAATGCGTTTTGAGTCAATCAGTTGTGACAAGGCAGGAGTGGTATGCAGAAGATAGCCCTATTTGGTAAATGACCAAGTCCATATTATGGCAAGTACTGCTCAAATAAGCAAAGAGAAATTACCGTTCATCATTACTTTAAGACATGAAGCTCAGTCAATCCGGAAAATGTCAAGAACTTTGAAAGTTTCTTCAAGTACAGTCGCAAAAACCATGAAGTGCTATGATGAAACTGGCTCTGAGGACAGCCACAGGAAAGGAAGACCCACAGTTCATTAGAGTTAACTGCACTTCAAATTGCAGCCCAAGTAAATGCTTGACAGAGTTCAAGTAACAGACACATGTCAACATCAACTGTTCAGAGGAGACTGCATGAGTCAGGCCTTCATGGTTGAGTTGCTGCAGAGAAACCACTACTAAAGGACACCAATATGAAGAGACTTGCTTGGGCCAAGAAACACAAGCAATGGACATTAGACCGGTTGAAATCTGTCCTTTGGCCTGGAGTCCAAATTTGAGATTTTTGGTTCCAACCGCCGTATCTTTGTGACGCAAAGTAGGTGAACAGATTATCTCCGTTTGTGTGGTTCCCACCTTGAAGCATGGAAATGTGGTTGTCCTTTGCTGGTGACACTGGTTTATTTAGAGTTTAAGGCACACTTAACCAGCATGGCTACCACAGTATTCTGCAGCGATACGCCATCTCTTCTGGTTTGTGCTTAGTGGGACATTCGTTTGTTTTTCAACATGACAATGACCCAAAACACCTCCAGGCTGTGTAAGGGCTTTTTGACCAAGAAGGAGAGTGATGGAGTGCTGCATCAGATGACCTGGCCTCCACAATCACCAATTTCAGATGGTTTGGATTGAGTTGTACCGCAGAGTGAAGGAAAAGCAGCCAACAATTGCTCAGCATATTTGGGAACTCCTTCAAGACTGTTGGAAAAGAATTCCAGGTGAAGCTGGTTGAGAGAATGCCAAGAGTGCAAAGCTGTCATCAAGGCAAAGGGTGGCTACTTTGAAGAATCTAAAATATATTTTTATTTAACACTTTCGGTTACTATGCGATTCCATATGTGTTATTTCATAGTTTTGATGTATTCACTATTATTCTACAATGTGTCAACTTTTGACTGGTACTGTGTCTATCTGTATGTTTGTTTTGTTTTTTTGTGCCAGCACAATTTCACCAAGTCAAAATCCTGAACATACAAATGTATTTGACGAATAAAGGTGATTCTGATGAGACTTGTTTCATTGTGTCACCAGGCTCCTAAATGGTATCCCTTACTAAGCAGCAAATACACCAAGTTGAAGCCAGCCATTCTGCTCGCCATTGTACTGGAGAATGACACCAAACAAACAGAGCTGTCAATAGAACGATTCAAGGCCAAAAAAGCACCACCAAGACAAGGTGAGGAGTGTCTTCATAGGATGTGTCCCAAATGACACCCTTTTTCCTACATGGTGCTCTCTGGTCAAAGGACTCTCATCAAAAGAAGTGCACTATATAGGGAATTGGGTGCCATTTGGGATGCACAAATACGGTGCCTTGCAAAAGTATTCACCCCCTTGGCATTTTTCCTATTTTGTTGCCTTACAACCTGGAATTAAAATAGATTTTTTGGGGGTTTGTATCATTTGATTTACACAACATACCTACCACTTTGAAGATGTGAAACAAACAAGAAATAAGAAAAAAAACTGAACTTGCATAACTATTCACCCCCCCATCCCCCAAAAAGTCAATACTTTGTAGAACCACCTTTTGCAGCAATTACAGCTGCAAGTCTCTTGGGGTATGTCTCTATAAGCTTGGCATATCTAGCCACTGCGATTTTTGCCCATTCTTCAAGGCAAATCTGTTCCAGCTCCTTGAAGTAGGATGGGTTCTGCTGGTGTTCAGCAATCTTTAAGTCATACCACAGATTCTCAATTGGATTGAGGTCTGGGCTTTGACTAGGCCATTCCAAGACATTTAAATGTTTCCCCTTAAACCACTCGAGTGTTGCTTTAGCAATATGCTTAGGGTCAATGTCCTACTGGAAGGTGAACCTCTGTCCCAGTCTCACATCTCTGGAAGACTGAAACAGCTTTCCATCAAGAATTTCCCTGTATTTAGTGCCATCATTCAATTCTGACCAGTTTCCCAGTCCCTGCCGATGGAAAACATCCCCACAGCATGATGGATGGTGTTCTCAGGGTTATGAGAGGTGTTGGGTTTGCACCAGACATACCATTTTCCTTCATGGCCAAAAAGCTCAATTTCAGACTCATCTGATTAGATCATTCTTCCATATGTTTGAGAAGTCTCCCACATTCTTTTTGGCGAACGCCAAACGTGTTTGCTTATTTTTTTCTTTAAGCAATGTTTTTTTTTCTGGCCACTCTTCCGTAAAGCCCAGCTCTGTGGAGTATTTGGATTTTTTTTATAACCCTACCCTGACCTGTTTGGAGAGCTCCTTTGTCTTCATGGTGCCGCTTGCTTGGTGGTACCCCTTGCTTACTGGTGTTGCAGACTGGGGCCTTTCAGAACGTGTGTGTGTGTGTGTGTGTGTGTGTGTGTGTGTGTGTGTGTGTGTGTGTGTGTGTGTATGTGTATGTGTATGTGTGTATATATATATATATATATATATATATATATATATATATATATATATATATATATATATATATATATATATATAAAATCATGTGACACTTAGATTGCACACAGGTGGACTTTTATTTAACTAATTATGTGACTTCTGAAGGTAATTGGTTGCACCAGATCTTTTTTTGGGGCTTCATAGCAAGGAGGGTGAATACATATGCATGCACCACTTTTCATATTTATTTATACATTTTTTTTTAAACAATTTTTTTCCATTTCACACAAAATAGTCCAAATTTGTGAGGTATGTCCATTTACATGAATTCCAAATAAAAATCCATTTAAATTACAGGTTGTAATGCAACAAAATAGGAAAAACGCCAAGGGGGATGAATACTTTTGCAAGACAATGTAGATAAGTTATAATATATTACTTGAACACGTTTGGGAGATTTGGCTATATTTGGTGTTTTAACAACTGTCACCTGTTTTTGTAGGTTCTCCTGTGTCGAGTAACCTTTTGCCAGAGAAACTAGAGGCTGTTCTGAAAGAGGATGAAGGATATCACCAGATTGGACATCAAGATTATTGCACTGACTTGTTTGTTTTGTCTGTTACTGTGGCCTTTGCTACCAAGCTTGAACAGGTAAAGAGCTTCTTCACAAGCATTGTGTAAACATATATGTAGTAATTACTTTTCAATAGCTAGGTTTCCATCCAATTGGCAACAGATTTTCATGCAAATATTCTATAATCTGCATAAAAACAGTGCACATTTTCCCACCAGAGATGTTTCCATCAAATGTTCTTGTTGCTGTGCGTGATGGTGTAGTGCACATAAAAATACCTTTTGTGGCTAAATTCCCATGTATCAAATAAAAATACAAGTTAAATAGGTTTCCATCACATTTAACTACTGAAGGTTTCTCACAAAAAATGTTGCTTTATAGACCGAGTGTGCCCACTCTGGTATTGGCATGTGCGTTCTAGCCACTAGTGCTATCTGCATGCTGTTGGCTATAGCACATGTATAGCATACATGATGATATTATTATTATTATTATTATTATTATTATTATTGACAAAGAGCAAGATCATTTCTTTGGTCAAACGGCAGCCAAGCATCGATGATCGTGTCACCAGAATAAGATCCTCGATATTTATTGGAAAGTAGCATCATAACTTATTTAATCTGTAGCCTAATAAACTGCATTGTTTCCCCGAGTCATAGTGGGAAGACCACACAGGTCGTCATGTGACTCCAAGTTTACCTCGATATGATGGTTATGTCAATATTTGCGCATAAACTTTTCCACCTGCATGTCTTGCAAAAATAATTTTGCTGACACAATAAGGTCACACCTTGTCTAGCATATTTAGTTTTGTCGACATTTGAAAAGTTTCCATCAGGCCGGTCATAAATTGTTTGACATGTGCTTTACTTGCATAAAGGTTTCGCGGAAACCTGGTTAATATAAACTTCCTTTTAATCCGTCTGTCTGCATATTTCAAGACATGCCATATGGCGCTGTAGTGAGATACCCAATGGGCAGGACGATTCTATTCTCATCACCAATGTTCCCTCAAATCTTTTGGGGCACTGAGCAAATTTGTCTTATGAGCGGAATCTTGAGAATTTTGTGCAACTTCCGGTGCATGTTTAGAGTAAACACTGAGGTTGAACCCTTACAGTTTTAGACAGTAGCCAATATGATTTGTAATGTATGATGCGAGAAACCACTTTTACAAAATAACATTTAATTATTATTACCATTCAGAGAGGTTGACTATGTTGGCTACCCCTCTGCCTATTTGCAAATTCAAGCCTGTCTCAAAGTGCAACACTGCCCCTTTTTAAGATATAAGATTTTTATCTGACTGGCTTTACAAAGACGGCTTGAAATGAAGCGTACATGATTTGTGCTCTTGTAGGAAGCAGTAATGTAACGGTCGTCGTACGTAGTGGACCAAGGCGTAGCGGGTTGAGTGCTCATAATGACTTTTATTGAACACAAACAAAACAAGAAAACGATCAGGATTGCAGGCTAAAACACACAGCTATGCAACCACAACTTCCCACAAAGGGACAGGTAAAACAGGGCTACCTAAGTATGACTCTCAATCAGCAACAACGATGTACAGCTGTTCCTGATTGAGAGCCATACCAGGCCAACACAAAGAAATACACAACATAGAAAACCATAGAAATACAAAACAAGAACATTACCCAAAAACCCCGGAACACATAAATCAAACACCCCTCTTACATAAATACATATCCCATTAAACCCCGAACCACATAAAACAAATACCCCCTGCCACGTCCTGACCAAACTACAATAACCCCTTATACTGGTCAGGACGTGACAAGTAACTCCCCATTGCTGACATATACTTATCTATAACTTGGCTAAGAACTCACTAACTAGCAAAGAATATCCACAAATGTGCACACCCAGATCTTAACTGATCTGAAAAGCGCATTCACTCGCAGATGATTGAAAGATCACTTTTGGGCTACCCCCGCCAGAGGAATTCTACTCCGTTGCTCTCTGGCTCTGCCTACAACAAAATCACAAACTAAATCCTGCCAAGTTATATTTGTTTTGGTTTATTGCATTGATTATGGGCTGATTTTATAATGTTGATTCGATCAAGTAAAGTGTTGATCTATGTAGTGAAACTAATGGGATGTAGTTCAATCTCTTGCGTCTCTGCAAAGCCTGGCATTTTTTCTTCGCGGTGGCTTAGAGGGAACATTGCGCATCACTCATCTTGAAAAGATTTATACTAAAAACTTGGAAATCAATCAATGCAGGCACTAGGGATGGTGGTGTGAGCATGCTGGTCTGGGCAGATGAGATGAAGTCGTAGTTTGTGTGTCTGTAAGTTGTTCGCATATGCAGTACCTTCAGAAAATATTTATACCTCTTGACTTATTCTATATTTTGTTGTTATTCCCTGAATTCAAAATGTGTTAAATATATTTTTTTCCTCACCCATCTACCCCATAATGACAAAGTGAAACATGAATATGAAACACAGAAACATCTATTTTACATAAGTATTCACACCCCTGAGTCAATAGTTTGTAGAAGCACCTTTGGGGTAAGTCTCTAAAAGCTTTCCACATCTGGATTGTGCAACGTTAGCACAATATTATTTTCAAAATTCTTCAAGCTCAGTCAAATTGGTTGTTGATCATTGCTAGACAACCATTTTTTAGGTCTTGCCATAGAATTTCAAGTAGATTTAAGTCAAAACGGTAACTCGGCCACTCAGGAACATTCACTGTCTTCTTGGTAAGACACTCCAGTGTAGATTTGGGCCTTGTGTTTTAGAACAATGTGGCAGTGTGGCGAGCCTTATTCTGGTCAGAATATGATAATTAGGGCCCTCACGGAATCCAGGCATTAAAACGAAATTCATTGATATTACATTTTTTATTGACCTTAAAGGAAAGACCCGCCCAAAAACAATGTTTTGGTATTTGTCATTAGTCCATTGTTGATATGGTCCCAAAATGTTTTGCTTGTTGGAAATCAAAAAATGCATCATAAGGCGGTGATTTCTGTATTTTGAAAGTTACATACTTTTGTATGTGGACACCCCTTCAAATTAGTGGATTCGGCTATTTCGGCCACACCCGTTGCTGACAGGTGTGCAAAATCGAGCACACCGCCATGCAATCTCCATAGCTAAACATTGACAGTAGAATGGCCTTACCGTAGAACTCATAGGATGCCACCTTTCCAACAAGTCAGTTCGTCAAATTTCTGTCTTGCTAGCGCTTCCCCAGTCAACTGTAAGTGCTCTTATTGTGAAGGGGAAACGTGTAGGAGCAACAACTGCTCAGCCGAGAAGTGGTACGCCACACAAGCTCACAGAATGGGACTGTAGCTCATAAAAAATCGTCTGTCCTCGGTTGCAACACTCACTATCGAGTTCCAAACTGACTCTGGAAGCAATGTCAGCACAATAACTGTTTTTCGGGAGCCTTATGAAATGGGTTTCTATGGCCGAGCAGCCGCATACATGCCTAAGATCATCATGAGCAATGCTAAGCGTCGGCTGGAGTGGTGTATCACTCTCTGGAGTGATGGAGTGATGAATCACGCTTAACCATCTGGCAGTCTGACGGACAAATCTGGGTTTGTTGGATGCCAGGAGAACTAGAGGTCGACCGATAATGATTTTTCGATACCGATTATTGGAGGACCAAAAAAGCTGATGCCGATTTAAAATAAAAACTGCATTATTTTTTTTGTGTATTTTTTTCCCGTTTTATTTAATTTATTTACTTTTGTTTTTTATATATATATATATATATATATATATATATAATATTTTTTTTTTTTTGTAATAATGACAATTACAACAATACTGAATTAACACTTATTTTAACAATATAATACATCAATAAAATCAATTTAGCCTCAAATAAATAATGAAACATGTTCAATTTGGTTTAAATAATGCAAAAACAAAGGGTTGGAGAAGAAAGTGAAAGTGCCATGTAAGAAAGCTAACGTTTAAGTTCCTTGCTCAGAACATGAGAACATATTAAAGCTGGTGGTTCCTTTTAACATGAGTCTTCAATATTCCCAGGTAAGAAGTTTTAGGTTGTAGTTATTATAGGAATTATAGGACTGTTTCTCTCTATACAATTTGTATTTCATATACCTTTGACTATTGGATGTTCTTATAGGCACTTTAGTATTGCCAGTGCAACAGTATAGCTTCCGTCCCTCTCCTCGCTTCTACCTGGGCTCGAACCAGGAACACATTGACAACAGCCACCCTCGAAGCATCGTTACCCATGTAGAGCAAGGGGAACAACCACTCCCAAGTCTCAGAGCGAGTGATGTTTGAAATGCTATTAGCGCGCACCCGCTAACTAGCTAGCCATTTCACATCGGTTACACCAGCCTAATCGTGGGAGTTGACAGGCTTGAAGTCATAATAAACAGCGCAATGCATTGCGAAGGGCTGCTGGCAAAACGCATGAAAGTGCTGTTTGAATGAATGCTTACGAGCCTGCTGGTGCCTACCATCGCTCTGTCAGACTGCTCTATCAAATCATATACTTAATTATAACATAGCACACAAACACGAGCCTTAGGTCATTAATATGGTCGAATCCGGAAACTATCACATTTATTCTTTCAGTGAAATACGGAACCGTTCCGTATTTTATCTAACGGGTGGCATCCATAAGTCTAAATATTCCTGTTACATTGCACAACCTTCAATGTTATGTCATAATTACGTAAAATTCTGGCAAATTAGTTCGCAACGAGCCAGGCGGCCCAAACTGTTGCATATACCCTGACTCTGCGTGCAATGAACGGAAGAGAAGTGGCACAGTTTCACCTGGTTAATATTGCCTGCTAACCTGGATTTCTTTTAGCTAAATATGCAGGTTTAAAAATATATACTTCTGTGTATTGATTTTAAGACAGGCATTGATGTTTATGGATAGGTACAGTCGTGCAACGATTGTGCTTTTTTCGCAAATGCGGTTTTGTTAAATCATCCCCCATTTGGCGAAGTCGGATGTCTTTGCTAGGAAGAAATAGTATTCACACAGTTCGCAACGAGCCAGACGGCCCAAACTGCTGCATATACCCTGACTCTGTTGCAGAGGTGACACATTTTCCCTAGTTAAAAGAAATTCATGTTAGCAGGCAATATTAACTAAATATGCAGGTTTAAAAATATATACTTGTGTATTGATTTTAAGAAAGACATTGATGTGTATGGTTAGGTACAAGTTCGAGCAACGACAGTCCTTTTTCGCGAATGCGCACCGCATTGATTATATGCAACGCAGGACAGGC
This sequence comes from Salmo trutta, assembly GCF_901001165.1. Classification (NCBI taxonomy): domain Eukaryota; kingdom Metazoa; phylum Chordata; class Actinopteri; order Salmoniformes; family Salmonidae; genus Salmo; species Salmo trutta. The sequence continues at coordinate 42,860,029 of NC_042985.1, read as the reverse complement.
TAGGTAAACTAGTAATATCATCAACCATGTGTAGTTAACTAGTGATTATGATTGATTGTTTTTTATAAGATAACTTTAATGCTAGCTAGCAACTTACCTTGGCTTCTTACTGCATTCGCCTAACAGGCAGGCTCCTCGTGGAGTGCAATGTAAAGCAGGTGGTTAGAGCGTTGGACTAGTTAACCGTAAGGTTGCAAGATTGAATCCCCAAGCTGACAAGGTAAAAATCTGTCGTTCTGCCTCTGAACAAGGCAGTTAATCGACCGCTCCTAGGCCGTCATTAACTGACTTGCCTAGTTAAAAAATATTTATATAAAATGTAAAAAAAAAAAATCGGCAAATCGGTGGCCAAAAATACCGATTACCGATTGTTATGAAAACTTGAAATCGTCCCTAATTAATCGGCCATTACGATTAATCGGTCGACCTCTAAGGAGAACGCTACCTGCCACAATAAATAGTGCTAACTGTAAAGTTCGGTGGAGGAGGAATAATGGTCTGGGGTGGTTTTTCATGGTTTGGGCTAGGCCCCTTAGTTACAGTGAAGGGAAATCTTAACGCTACAGCAAACAGTGACATTCTAATCTAGATGATTCTGTGCTTCCAACTTTGTGGCAACAGTTTGGGGCACGCCCTTTCCTGTTTCAGCATGACAATATGCTGAAACATGCACAAAGCAAGGTTAATACAGAAATGCTTTGTCAATCAGTGTGGAAGAACTTGACTGGCCTGCACAGAGCCCTGACCTCAACCCCATCTAACACCTTTGGGATGAATTTGGAATGCTGACTGCGAGTCAGGCCTAATCCTTCAACATTTGTGCCCGACCTCCCTAATGCACCGTGACTGAATGGAAGCAAGTCCCTGCAGCAATGTTCCAACATGTAGTGGAAAGCCTTCCCAGATGAGTGGAGGCTGTTTTATTTATAGCAGCAAACGGGGAACCAACTCCATATTAATGCCCATGATTTTGGAATGAGATGTTCGACGAGCAGGTGTTCACATACGCTACATGACAAAAGTTTCTTAACATGATTACTGACAAACAAAACATTTTCGGACTATATCAGCAATGGACTAATTAAACAAGTACCAGAGTATGGGTGGAGTTTTCCTTTTTAATAGGGAATCAACTAAATGTATTTAATGTATTAATTTGCCCAAGTTTGTCATAAGACATTAAACAGAATGTATCAGTGATTTGTATTTCCTGCAACTTTTTGAAGAGGCGATGAGAATGCCCCTGTCTTTGTGCGTGTGTCTAATGAAAACAGTGCTAATGAAAACAGTCTTCTTCCTTTCCCAAAGACCTTTTCAATTAAACGTTAACTACAAAGTTGCCTATGCTTGCCTGGCACAATTTTATGATTCTTTTCATCAATCCGATGGGTATTTGTTTAGCAAATTCTACTATCATGTGGGCTACAAGCACTGCTAAACAGCAGCCTCTTGCTAGGTGTGAATTAAAAGGTAACTACACCCAAATATCAACATTTCTCAGATTTCTTCCAGACCTCAAAAGCGGTCTGCTGATGTGGTTTAAGTATTGTTGTGCATTTGGAACATCCATTTTTGTTTAATTAATTAATATTAATATTTTTTTTGAAATTAATTTAATTTTTCTATAATAATTTTTTTAAAGTGGATTTTGAAAGCGAAAACATAAAACAAATGGTTAAATGGAAACCTTATTTTTCAAGATAATGTGGGCTATGTGCTTTTTCTGTTTTAACCTCTTGAGCTGACGGCCTTGGAGCGATTTTTGCGTACGTCAATGCCTCGATAAAGTATAAAGAGGGCCATGAAGACTAGACTAGGCTCTCGAGTGGTGCCGCGGTCTAAGGCACTGCATCTGTGCTAGAAGCATCACTACAGATCCTGGTTTGATCCCGGGCTGTATCACAACCGGCCGTGATCGGAAGTCCCATAGGGTGGCCACAATTTGCCCAGCGTCGTCCGGGTTAGAGGGGGGGGGGGGGGGGGGGGGGGGGGGGGGGGGGGGGGTTTGGCTGGGGTAGGCCGTCATTGTAAAATAAGACTTGCCTAGTTAAATAAATAAAAATAGGCCACCACCTTCTGCTACTCTATATACTTGTGGAAAACACTGAGAATTCAAAGAATACCGCAATGTACACTAATGCTGAAAATATTAACATAAACATTAGTCAAACTTGACCCCAGAATTTGAATATAAACTCAAAACAATAAGTCATGACTTTACGAAGGATTACCTGCTGCATTCAAACAACCAACCTACTGCACTAGACTGAACTTGACTTGTGTCATCTTATCACTTGGTATTAAGGGATAAACATGGTAATGCTTTCACTGATTGTATATAAAGGAAGATTGTTCGTAAATGATAGTGCTTGCTTTGTTATCCAACTGATCTTGTCCTTTGTCATCCTGTATTCTGAAGTTCATGCCGGTATTGCAGGTGTGCATTGACAGTGATTTGTTTGCTTGTGTATTTCAGTTGATTCCCAGTACGATGAAGCTGGTCGGTGAAGGGTCTGAGTTTTTCTTCTATTATACCCTGCTGGGTAATGACATCACCAGTGAACCTTTCCAAAACCTGATTAGCCCCAGCTTTGAGCCAGAGAGGGCCTCGGTCCGAATCCGCAGCAGTGATCCGGTTCTACTGGCCTTTCTCAGCCTGCAGCCCAGTCTTCAGGTGCTGTGCTATCTGTCATGCTCTCACATGCTAACGCAACGCAAATAGTTGCTTTGCTGGAGTGTCAACAAAGTCTGGTGTCATTATCATTTGATTTTTAATCAGATATAACATGACTCCCATAAAATGGTGACAGAAATATTGCAAAAAAAGTTTCCTTCTTGCCATCAATGGAATCCGTTACACAGAGACACTAGTGTTTCATAATCGTATGTTTTGTCACAGGTCCACCTCTGCTGTGGGAACCACTCCCTTGGCAGCACAGAGGTCTCCCTGGCTGGCCTGGCTAAGAGCAGTGTGGACCTGGAGAAGCAGGTGGCCACAGTGGAGGGGGCCTTCATCCTCCAGCCTCCTAACCGAGCCAAGCAAAGCTTGCCTCCTGTCCCCATGGATCTGCAGCCCACTGTGGGGGTGTCCGTCACACTCAGGAGAGAGGCTCTCACTACTCCGGTAAAGAAAGGCCTACCTGACACATTGAGCTAATCACGGTTACTAACCTACTGATCTGATGTAATAGAATGTTTAATACCCTACTGCTGTAGGGCTCAATTACTTGGTTACTGTCTCTGATGTTGGTCGTCTCGATTTTTGCATCATTGCAAATGACCGGAGGAACACTTTGATAAACTTTGACAGAGGTGGTTTCTCTCTGTCTCTCTCTGTGTGTTGGTAGGTGGGAGCTAATGCAGAGGGAGGAGATGGTCCTCTGATTCCACTGAAGACCGGGACTGTGGCGCACGTCCTCCCTCCATCTCCCTCTGCTGAAAAGTGGCCCCGAACTCCCTCACCTGGCATAAAGTCCCCCATTAAATCTCCCACGTCCCTAGCTGTGTCCCCTCCCAACCCCCTCACAGAAAGCGAGGCTGACAGCCTGCAGGTAGAAGCTGCCTTGCAGGCTCAACCTCTCCCAACTGGTAGGTGTTTGTTTGAGTGGGCTCTCATTCACATTCATTTGAACATTTTAGACCATTCCATTGGTCCTAAAGGGAAATCTCTGGGAGACGCAACACAAATGTGCCCCGTCTCAAGGGTTTGGCAGTAAAACCTGACCGCTTTAGTTCCACTTTTGGGAACCAATACAGTAGGCACACCCACCACACTTCCTCTAAAGGCTTCTTAGTCCCCGGTTAAGCTCAAGAATTATTCCATTTGAAAAGCTGCCGTTGCCTCTGAACAAGAAAGCCAGGATGAAAAGCACTAACATGTCTGTGGTTGTGTCTGTCTGACTTGGGCCTCCAGGTTCGGTCCTTTCCCCGTGCCAGGTAGAGGACGAGCCTGAAGGAGGCCTGTCCTCGGTCAGCGTCTCCGCACCAAAGATAGCCATCCCCTCCTCGGCACATCACTACTGTTTCTCCATGGACCTGCGCAGCGTCCGCAACCTAAACCTGGGCTTCCCCGTCAGCTGCACACTCCGGTAGAGTGATCATTACAGTTTTTGCTCTGTACTGAAAGTGCTCTATCCTGAAAACTTGACTGCTGAAATGCACAATTTTCTAGGATTGTATTAACAGTGGACTAATGAAAAAAATATTGAAATATATTTGTCTAGTATTCCTTTAACAAGCCTTTGGTTTAGTCCAGTTATTCCCCCCTTCTTGGCACATTTTGAGGTCTCGTTTTATCTCTTTATTTTTCTTGAAGTGTCCACTTTGATTCAGCTCGAAAATGTACATTCCTCCAATCATTCTTTCATACCACAAAATGTAAGCCACGTTACCATGTGGGTCATTCCAGCAATTCGGGGCCTTTCGAGAAGTGTAACTTGGTCAAAGAAACGTTTGCTTTCACAAAATGTTAACATTCTGGGCTCTATTTTAACAAGCCCTACAGCAATGGTAAATCTTAGCGCTGGTGGTAGCGTTATAAGTTCAGGGGTGCGTCAAATCTTTTTGCTATTTTCACAACTGGAATTATGGGCACAGTAGCTGGCGCTGGTGCGACTGAGCTGGGTGTTGATGAATTAACAAGTTGTGGGTATGTCGAGGCTTGGCCCCTCACTAGCCAATCCGAACGTGCTCAATGGCGTAATACAGTTCTTTCAGAAAGTATTCACACCCCTTGACTTTTTCCACATTTTGTTATGTTACAGCCTGAATTTAAAATTGATTACATTTATATTTTTTTGTCACTGGTCTACGTTGAATGCCCCATAATGCCAAAGTGGAATTGTTTTTAGAAATATATATATATAATTTTTTTTTTTACAAATGAAAAGCTGTAATGTCTTCAGTCAATTATTCAACCCCTTTGTTAAGGCAAGCCTAAATAAGTTCAGGAGTAAACATTTGCTCAACAAGTCACATAACAAGGTGCATGGATTGACTCTGTGTACAATAGTAGTGTTTAACATGATTTTTGAATGACTACCTCATCTCTGTACCCCACACAAGGTCCCTCAGTCAAGCAGTGAATTTCAAACACAGATTCAACCACAAAGACCAGAGAGGTTTTCCAATGCCTCAAAGAAGGGCACCTATTGGTAAAAATAAAAAAAGCAGACATTAAATATCCATTTGAGCATGGTGAAGTTATTAATTACACTTTGGATGGCGTATCAATTCAAGTCACTACAAAGATACAGGCGTCCTTTCTAACTTAGTTGCCGGAGAGGAAGGAAACAGCTCAGGGATTTCACTATGATGCCAATGTTGACATTAGAACATTTAGAGTTTAATGGCTGAGTTAGGGTTATAGGACATTGTAGTTACTTCACAATACTTATCTAATTGACAGAGTGAAAAGAAGGAAGGCTGTACAGAATACAATATTCCAAAACAAACACTAAGCCACTAAAGTAATACTGCAAAAATGGTGGCAAAGCAATTAACTTTTTGTCCTGAATACAAAGTGTTATGTTTGGGGCAAATACAAGCATAGTGGTGGCTGCTTCATGTTTATTCGTATGCTTGTAATCATTAAGGACTGGAAACTTCTTCAGGATAAAAAAACAAAACATAATAGAGCTAAGCACAGGCAAAATCCTAGAGGAAAACCTGGTTCAGTTTGCTTTCCACTGGCACAGGGAGATGAATTCACCTTTTAGCAGGACAATAACCTAAGACACAAGGCCAAAATAACACTGGAGTTGCTTACCAAGAAGACAGTGAATGTTAGTTTTGACTTAAATCTACTTGAAAACATATGGCCAGACCTGAATGTTTGTCTAGCAATGATCCACCAATTTGACAAAGCTTGAAGAATCTTGAAAGGAATAATGGGCAAATGTTGCACAATCCAGGTGTGGAAAGCCCTTAGAAATGTACCCAGAAAGACTAGCAGCTGTAATCGCTGCCAAAGTGCTTCTACAAAATATTGACTTGGGTGTGAATACTTCTGTAAATTAGATATTTCTGTATTTCATTTTTAATAAATTGGCAAACATTTCGAAAAACGTTTTCACTTTGTCATTATGAGGTATTGTGTGTAGATGGACCCCCCCCCAACCTATTTTAATCCATTTTGAATTCAGGCTGTAACACAACAAAATGTGGAATAAGTCAAGGGGTATGAATACTTTCTGAAGGCACTGTATAGCCAAGATGCATGATTTATGAATGGCAAAGATTGACTTTATTCATTCAGTTCGTCACCTTTTCTAAACTAGTTAACACTTGCTGTTCAGTTGTCAAGCAAAGCACAGCAAATAGCCTATGCACCACGTCTCTGCGTAGCTAAGTGGATTTCGACTCATCGTTAACACAAATACTCTCCCTGTAATGAAAAAACGATTTCAACCAACCACAGCACACACAAATTGTCCTGGGAGGCGGGACAGACGGCAGACTGCATTTCCCTGTCATCATTCGCTTTGTGACTGACATGCGAATGCCTATCTTATCAATAGATCACTAGAAGATGCACATCATTCATTCCAGCGGGAGAGGGCTCGACGGATTAGTGAATTGAAACTTATTCAAACGAAAAGTAGCCTGGTTAATTTGAAGTGGAAAAATAGCAGGCGGAAAATTTGTCTGTAACCGGCTGATTTAGCCGACGGCTGGCGCTAATGGAAAACACTGCCATATTAAAAATCTGATCTATTGAATTCTCCATGTGGTCTATTTTAAAGGGAACTTCATTTAAAGCTGCAATATTTAACTTTTTGGGCAAACCTGCCCAAATTAACGTAGACAGTTATAGATTTGTCATTCTCTCTGAAAGCAAGTCTAAGAAGTGGTAGATCTGTTCTATGTGTGCTCTTTCTGTGCTTCCCGTTCTTAAGTTCCATTTTTACTTTTACTTTCGGTTTTGTACACCAGCTGAAAACACAATATTTTTGGTTATTGATAAGATATTTCACAGCAGTTTAGATGGTAAAATTATTCTCTACACTTGCTTGCTTTGTCATAAACTGAAATTAGGCATGCTATTAGAATTTTAGCAACCAGGAAATGGCGGAGTGATTTCTGCAAATTGCACCTTTTTTTTAACATAACAGGCTTTTAAAATTCTATATTGTTACACAATTTCTGCTTCAAATATCAAAGAGACGCAAAATGCACTTTTTTTTGTGGAAAGACCCAAGTATTTTCTCTCATTCCAGGTATGCGTACCAGTTTTTCGGGAGTGCCGCCCCCATCATGACCAACCCCCCAGTGGAAGTGAAGAGGAACATGGAGGTGTTCCTGCCCCAGTCGTACTGTGCCTTTGACTTTGCCGCTCTGCCTCACCAAGTCCAGGACACCTTTCTCAGGTGACTTGTCACATTCTAGAGGAATACGTGAAGCATGCACTTTTAGGGGCTTGTTGTGCGTACTTGTTTCATTGTGCCAAAGGGGTGTTTTTGACCTAGCACTAACAAATCCAGAATCTAATCAATTGCTTGATTAGTTGAATCAAGTGTGTTAGTGTTAGGGCAAAATCTGAAATGTGCACTCCTTAGGGTCCCCAGGATCAGGGGCCTCACTTATGTGTGGGGGCACTGGTTACTCGAGGCAATTGAGGTAATATGTACATGTAGGTAGAGTTATTGAAGTGACTATGCATAGATAATAACAGAGTAGCAGCAGCGTAAAAGAGGGGTCTGGGTAGCCCTTTTGATTAGCTGGAGTCTTATGGCTTGGGGGTAGAAGCTGGTAAGCCTTTTGGACCTAGACTTGGCGTTCCGGTACCGCTTGCCGTGCGGTAGCAGTGAGAACAGTCTATGACTAGGGTGGCTGGAGTCTTTGACAATTTTTAGGGCCTTCTGACACCGCCTGCTATAGAGGTCCTGGATGGCATGAAGCTTGGCCCCAGTGCTGTACTGGGCCGTACACACTACCCTCTGCAGTGCCTGAGGCCGAGCAGTTGCCATACCAGGCAGTGATGCAACCAGTCAGGATGCTCTCGATGGTGCAGCTGTAGAACCTTTTGAGGATCTGAGGGCCCATGCCAAATCTTTTCAGTCTCTTGAGGGGGAATAGGCTTTGTCGTGCCCTCTTCACGACTGTCTTAGTGTGTTTAGACCATGATAGTTCCACTGCGGCCCCGTCGATGAGAATGGTGGCATGCTCGGTTGTCCTTTTTCTGTAGTCCACAATCATCTCCTTTGTCTTGATCACGTTGAGGGAGAGGTTGTTGTCCTGGCACCACACGGCCATGTCTCTGACCTCCTCCCTATAGGCTGTCTCATCGTTGGTGTCATCATTGTCATGCTGAAACAGGAAAGGGCCTTCCCTAAACTGTTGTCACACAGTTGAAAGCACAGAATCATGTAGGAAGCACCGAATCATTTAGAATGTCAGTGTATGCGGTAGCGTTAATATTTCTCTTCACTGGAACTAAGAGGCCTAGCCTGAACCATAAAAAAACAACCCCAAACCATAAAAAAACAACCCCAGACCATTATTCCTCCTCCACCGAACTTTACAGTTGCCACTATTTATTGGGGCAGATTGCGTTCTCCTGGCATCCGCCAAAACCAGATTTGTCCGTTAGACTACCAGATGGTGAAGCGTGATTCATCACTCCAGAGAACGCGTTTCCACTGCTCCAGAGTCCAATAGCGGTGAGCTTTAAACTTCAGCCGACGCTTGGCATTGCTCAATAGTGATCTTAGGCTTGTGTGCGGCTGCTCGGGCCATGGAAACCCATTTTATGAAGCTCCCGTTCTTGTGCTGACGTTGCTTCCAGAGGCAGTTTGGAACTCGGTAATGAGTGTTGCAACCGAGGACAGACGATTTTTACGAGCTACAGCACTCGGCGTCCCATTCTGTGAGCTTGTGTGGTGTACCACTTCTCGGCTGAGCAGTTGTTGCTCCTACACCTGTCAGCAACGGGTGTGGCTGAAATAGCAGAATTCACCATTTTGAAGGGGTGTTCACATACTTTTGTATGTATAGTGTACATGACGACTAACGAAAATACGAGCCAATTGAATTCCACTAAATAATGCAAATTAACCTATAGACTGATGAGCATGACCTGTCAAATGTATTTTCTGCTTTGACAGTTAACTGATCAACGGTTAACCGTTAACATCCCTAGTTCGAATCGACAATCAATCACTTGTTTTAAGCAGTCACTGCAAAATGTTTAAACATTCCGATCAAATTTGCCATTTCGAAACTGTCATGGCCCAAGTTCCAACATTTCCAAATCATACAGCATTTTTGCTTCCATAAAAGGTGAATAGAGGGTGTATTCCTTGTGGGGTTGCTTGTTCACAAGCACACGTGTATATTATGGCTATAATTTATGATTGAAAACATGCCTATATGCTGCGCACGCAAATCATAGAATCTCCACCTACACCAACATTTTAAATGAAATTTAGTATGCACGGTTGGTAAATGAGGCCCCAGGATTGGGAAACACTGGCTAGTTGATGGTTGTCTACTTGTTTCATTTTGGTTGTGTACTAAGACAACTCAAGGTTTCTTTCGATTTACAGTGCCTTCGAAAAGTACTCAGACCCCTTAACTTTTTCTGCAGTTTGTTACATTACAGCCTTATTGTAAAATGGATTAAATAAAAAAAGAAGCAGCAATCTACACACAATACCCCATAATGACAGAGAAAACAGATTTTTAGAAATTTTTGCAAGTGTATTCAAAATAAAAAACGGATACCTTTATGTAAATAAGTATTCAGACCCTTTGCTATGAGACTCGAACTTGAGCTCCGGTGCATTCTGTTTCCATTGATCATTCTTGATGTTTCTATAACTTGAGGTCCACCTGTGGTAAATTCAATTGATTGGACATGATTTGGAAAGGCACACACCTCTTTTTATACAAGGTCCACAGTTGACAGTGCATGTCAGAGCAAAACCAAGCCATTAGGTTGAAGGAATTGTCTGTAGCGCTCCGAGACAGGATTGTGTCGAGGCACAGATCTGGGGAAGGGCACCAAAACATTTCTGCAGCATTGAAGGTCTCCAAGAACACAGTGGCCTCCATCACTCTTAAATGGAAGAAGTTTGGAACCACAAGACTCTTCCTAGAGCTGGCCGCCCAGCCAAACTGAGAAATCGGGGGAGGAGGGCCTTCAGGGAGGTGACCAAGAACCCGATGGTCCCTCTGACAGAGCTCTAGAGTTCCTCTGGAGATAAGAGAACCTTCCAGAAGGACAACCATCTCTGCAGCACTCTACCAATTAGGCCTTTTATGGTGTCCAGTGTCCAGACAGTTCTCTTGGAGTTTGCCAAAAGGCACCTAAAGACTCTCAGACCATGAGATACAAGATTCTCTGGTGTGATGACCTGAATGCCAAGTGTCACGTCTGGAGGAAACCTGGCACTATCCCTACGGTGAAGCATTATGGTGGCAGCATCATGCTGTGGGGATGTTTTTCAGGGACTGGGAGACTAGTCCGGATCGAGGCAAAGATGAACAGAGAAAAGTACAGAGAGATCCTTGATGAAACTTGTTTCAGAGCGCTCAGGACCTCTGACTGGGGCGAAGTTTAACCTTCCAGCAGGACAATGACCCTAAGCACACAGCCAAGACAACGCAGGAGTGGCTTCGGGGCTAGTCTCTGAATGTTCTTGAGTGGCCTTGCCAGAGCCCGGACTTTAACCCGATCGAACATCACTTGAGATAAACTCCCCAAATACAGGTGTGCCAATGTTGTAGGTTTATATCCAAGAAGACTTGATGCTGTAATCGCCTCCAAAGGTGCTTCAACAAAGTACTGACTAAAGGGTCTGAATACTTATGTAAATGTGATAAAAAATAAAAAAAGTTTATTAAATTAGCAAAAATTTATTCAAACCGTTTTCTGCTTTGTCATTATGGGGTATTGTTTGTAGATTGTGTGTGGGGGGGATATTTAATACATTTCAGAATAAGGCTGTAATGTAACAACATGTGGAAAAAGTCAAGGGGTCTGAATACTTTCACAAGCCACTGTAAATACCCATTAATGTACACCTTTTTTAAGAGGAATTTATCTTTTCAAAATTACATATGATTGATTAATCAGGCCACCATTCTGGTGTGTTCAAACGATCAGGCTATGTATGGCCACAAGGAGAAGGGGTGAATTTGCCCCTAATTGCTGATCTTGGGTCAGTTTTCCCCACTAATGGTTGTTAGGATTGTGGGAGGTGAAGCTGATTTTAGATCTATACCAAGGGGAAACTTCACGCTGGAGCCCACCAGAGATTCTAGTCTCACTGTGCTTGGGCGGCAGGTAGCCTAGCGGGTAGGAGTGTGGGCCAGTAACCGAAAGGTTGCTGGATCGAATCCCCGAGCTGCCCCTGAGAAAGGCAGTTAACCCACTGTTCCCCGATGACCTGGATGTCGATTTTAAGGCAGCCCTCTGCACACCTCTGATTCAGAGGGGTTGGGTTAAATGCAGAAGACACATTTCAGTTGAATGCATTCAGATGTACAACTGACTAGGTATCCCCCTTTCCCTTGTTAATGGATTTTTCTCCTTGGTGTAGGGTACCCCTAGTGGTGGAGGTGTGGCACAAAAATACCAGCTCCAGAGACATTCTCCTGGGCACGGCCAGCATACAGCTGTCCCACCTCTTGACTGCAGAGAAGAGCCGCTTCCTGGGTCCCATGGGCCAGCAGCACTGGAGGCAGACCTTCTCCGAGAGGATCCCAGTCATAAAGGCCCAAGGGTTTTCAGCAGCAGGGACTGGACATGCAACGTATAGACTCTTGGAAGATATTATCATCAGTAGTAGTCATGTGTGGCTGCAGTTCTATGTATGCTTGCTAGATGGCACCCTTGACTGCTTCTTGACTGCTTGGTTGAGCTAGTGTTAGTACGTGTGAAACAACTTGCGTGTGTGTCTCCTTCCACAGGCCCAGTGAAGAGGTGGCTGAGCTGTGCTACGTCACAACCCTGGAGAACCTTGGTTTAGTCAAGGTCCAAGATATCGTCATGTCTGAGTCCTCCCAGGTACAATGTGGCACATGCTGTATGTTTGTACACAAGTTGATGCTTTTAGATTTGTGCACCACTTATACTGTAATTCACTGTTTGAGCTGTAGTGAGAGAGCAAGTAGAATGACCAGGGCACATTGATAAATCATCTTAGTAGGTGCTGTTCTAGGATCAGGTCTTCCCTGCCCATGTAATCAGATTCATACTAATTTTAAAAGGCCAAACTGATCCTGGATCAGCAATTCTACTTTGAGATGCTTTGTGTATACAAACTGGTCAGGGCCCATATTTATAAAGTGTCTCACAGTAGAAGGGGGCGGATCCAGGATCTGTTTGGCCTTTTTAGATCATAGTAAATAACATGATCTTGTATTGTGACAGAATGGGTATCCTGTGGCACAAAAGACGGTGCCAGCTCTGCGACCAGCTCCTCCCAGCAGTGCAGGCGGAGTCCCCACCGAGCCCCGCGAGACGCTGGAGTACAGGGCTGCCCTGGAGCTGGAGATGTGGAAGGAGGTGCAGGAGGATCTCTTTGATGACCAGGTGGCTATACTGCAGTGAATGTGTTATTGTAGCAATTCCATTGATGCCTTTTTGTTTTGGTACAAATGTCTGTGTGTGTGTGTGTGTGTGTGTGTGTGTGTGTGTGTGTGTGCGCGCTCTCCGTCCTCAGCTGAAGAAGAAAGAGCTGGGCCACATGCAGGCGCTGGCCGAGGAATGGAAGAAGAGGGATCGGGAGCGCGAGTCTCTGGTCAGAAAAAAGGTGCACAATTACTGCCTTTACTGATATCAACAATGATTCTGTAATGTATTATACTAGGAGTAGGTTGACGTTGCCCCTAAATGCTGATCCTGGGTCAGTTTTGCATTTCCCCCCAGTAATGGTTAAGGTTTTGATTGGGCAAGGGGAAGATGATCCTAGATCTGTACATAGGGGAAACTTCACTCCGGAGCATTATACTACTTTTCTTATGGTCGTTGTGTGACAGATGGCCCTTATGTGATGTGTTCCCAGGAGGTAGAGTACACCATCTTGGAGGAGCAGCTTCAGAAGATTCTGGCTGACCTGGAGAAGAGAGAGAAGCATTTAGGCCATGCAGAAATGGAGGTTGGTTTATTTAATATTTTTAAAATGTAAACATTCCAAGGAGAGCACAGGACACACAGTGTAATGCACGGCATGTATAGTCTTACAAATGTGAAACTGCACATGCGCTGGGTGCAATCTGACTGCCTGATACGCACGCACGCACGCTGTAGTCACCCCAAATATATATATATTTGGGGGATAGTTGCACTACGTAAAATACCGTCATTTAAAGTGTAGCGATACCGGCTTCATCAGTGAGGTGACTACAGGGTGCGTATCAGGCAGTCAGATTGCACCCAGCGCATGTGCAATTTCAAATTTTATATATATAACATTTTCCATAGTGTTGTTCAACAGAAATCTGTTCATTTATTTTGCCTTTACAGGAATTTCTCGCAATTAAGAGCAGAGTTGAAACGACATTAAACCATCAACATTTACAGACAACATGACATATGATAACGACCACATAAAACAGAGCTACAGATATAAAGTATGTAGAGAAGATAATGGAGCTATATATTTTTGACAATTAACAATCACCAAAATATAAACTAAACAGTCCTTGACAATCTAAAATTCCCAAAATGTCATGTGTGGAGCTTGGCACTAGGGGGCAGAAGAGGACCCCTCAGTTGAAAGTTGTCCCCTCAGTTTTAGTTTCATGTTTCATGGACAGAGCACCTATGTGTTGGTGGGCAATGGAAAGCCACTGGGGCAGTTAGGTATGACTCCTTTTGGGTTTCCATAAAAAGCAGGAAAAAAACAAGCTTCACTTAGTGGTTGTTCAGGCAATGTCTGAGAATGTGCTGTAGGACTTTCTTTTTATGTCTCTGACTCACTAGTTCTTAAAGAAACCAACAGTGGCTGCCCTGTGCACTGGAGAAACCTTGAAAAGGCTAATGGATCAAAGGTGGGCCGGACACCTCGCTACAGTGTCACTGGTTGTTTAAAGTTGTGACAGCATTGTGAAGTTCCTCTGACATCGAATGCATGGGTTCGTACAACACAGAAGTAAGACTTGAGGCTACAGGGCTGCTGAAGGCGGTGACCGAGCCAGGCTTGAAGTTTGTAGCCACTATGGTGCACAGTATCCTCAGTCTTCTCGATCCTCCAAACAAATTACTTGAGGCAAAAGCAATGGATCTACACTGGCATCAAAGTGGTCCGCAGTGCGTTGGAGTGCATCGAGAAGTTGAGGTGTGACAGAGTTCGAAGTCATTTGGGCATAGTTCAGTGCTAATGCTGTCATTGGTGAAATGTCCGAACGATTTAGCAAACGCAACAGCGAACTGCTGGAGGACCTTTGTGCCCTTGACCCAGAGTCTTTCAAGATGTGAAACCATTCCCGATTTTGTTTACTGTGTTTGTTTCGTGTTAATGTAAGTAGCCTAAATATAGATTGTCATTCCTTTTATCAATCTGAAATTTAGTTTACTAGGCCTACTACTTGGTACCGCTGTTTGTTCTGTTCGAATTTGTTCGCATTAGCAGTTGTCTGTATTCTAAGCCAAAATGGAATTCAGTATTTTTGTTGGCTACTACTTTCAGCATTTAGTTTGCATTATTTTGGTAAGACAGCTGTGTGTACGGCTGCATTCACATAGGCTGTTTTGTAATAGGGTAATTCACCTATCTATATTCATTACCGAAACGATCTTGCGCTGTCCATTGTGCTGATACAGCGCAGCGGAGATGGGCTACAGATTTCGTGCCAACCTGTCACTTTTAAAGCACTAAATGATCTCGGCGTCTCAGCATTTGAACATTTTGTTTATTTTGGTATTGTGTGATATAAGCAAAATTCAATATAAGTCCAATGCAGGAACCCCCAAAAATGGTGCCCCCCTCGCTGATTTCAACTGCCCCATTAATCACTTTATCCTGGCGCCGAGACTGATGGGGCTTCAATTGATTTTGTTATGTTTGAGTCACTCGGATAGCATAAGAACACGGCATGAGCCATGGCAAAATGTGTAGCACTGCAAAAAAATAATTATACATTATTATATCTGTTTTGTCACATACACCGGATGGAAACTAGCTTTAAAACTCCACATTTTCTCTCAGCCTCATGGCAAAATGTGCATAATTGCATGGAATTAGCTTTTTTCTTTATATTTTTTATTGAAATGTTTTGTATTTACATTTTTTTACCCCTTTTTCTCCCTAATTTCGTGGTATCCAATTTGGTAGTTAGTCTTGTTTCATTGCTGCGACTCCTGTACGGGCTCGGGAGAGGCGAAGGTCGAGAGCCGTGTGTCCTCTGAAACACAACCAAGCCGCACTGCTTCTTGAAACAATGCCCACATAACCCGGAAGCCAGCCGCCACAATGCGAAGGAGGAAACACGTACACCTGGCGACCATGTCAGCGTACACTGTGCCCGGCCCGCCACAGGAGTCGCTAGTGCAAGTGCGCTATGCGACAAGGACATCCCTGCCAGCCAAACCCTCCCCTTAGACCACCGTGTCACTCTGGAGGCCTGGAATTAGCTTTGAAACATTTGGTCTCTGCGGCCAAGAGGGGGGGCTCTAAAATTGTTGGTCGGAGAGAATGACATTTACCACGCCCACTACCCCCCCCACCCGTGAACTTTGCCACCGCTGCAAAAAAAAGGTTGAAGGTGATCACTCAGACAGCTGATTATTTATTGCAGTTTATCTTGCCTTCTAAGGGATTGAATGGACCTAAACCATACCAGGAAAATGCACACCATAACACCACACCATAACAGAACTCTCATTTACTTTTTTGGGGCAGTTTGGCAGTTACCTGTACATCCCAATAATACATTTGACTCTGCATACCTTTTAGCATTACGAGGGTGTGGATTCCTTGCTCAAACCTATATCATTAACCCCAGCATCACTGCTTGTGCTTTCAGATGCAGCGCTTGCAGAGGGAGATGCGAGCTGAGCACGAGTTAAACATGTGCAAGCTGCAGGAGAGCGGCCGGCGGCTCCGCGAGGACTGCGCTCACCAGGTGGATCTGGAGAGGTCACGGGTCAGGCAGCTGGAGGAGGAGCGTGGCAGGCAGCAACAGCAGGTAGGCGTCAGGGCGCTGGGCTGGGGAAGGAATGCTAGGCTGGCCCGCTCAATACCCCTCCTTGGGAGGAGATGAGGGTCCTGGGGTGACCATTGACCATGAGGTCAATGGGCCATGTCATCCCCCGGTGGACATTGTGAAATGAACAAAAAAAGAGAGAAGAAAGCAGCACGGGTCAGACGGACACCGGGGTTTCGGCCAGGCTTCTGGCCTCTTGCAGTCTCCAAGGATACCATCAATATGTGACCAGCCGTGACCATCCAACCCCAATCTGCTGTTTTCTCTCAGGTCTAACACACCCAGTGCATTGCATGGTTCTGTAGTAGAACAGACCTGCCCTTTAGCACTTATTAAATACTTAATTTTGTTTTCCCAGGTTAATGACTTACCTGGTTAAATTAAGGCAAAATATGTATATTTAATTTTAATTTATTTCATTACAGAATGAGAGGTGATAGCATGGTCAAGTTCTGGCAAATGTATCTCGTACTCCCCTGTTTGATTTCCATGTGTCACGAATGTGTTCTGCTCAGTAGCAGATAATAGCAGAAAGAGTTCAGCAGCAGCCATGTGTGTGAACTAATACATAATACACCTTGAAGAGCAGGCTAAAGCATGGATTCAAGCTGTGAAATTGGCTCAGTTTTTCTTCATTTTAAAATGGTGAGTTTGATTTAGTCCAGGTATAGCCCTTAGTGCTTTTTCAATGTTAAGGAGAGAAACCAGCCCCCCTGATTTACTCATGTAGGCCTACCTATGGTATGTAGGCTACAGTATGGAATGAGATGTTGGTTCTTTTCAGTCCCACTCCACCCCCCTAGTATGCTCTGGATATTTTACAGTGAAGAAAATGTGCATTATTTTCACTAGAATCTCTCCCTTGTCCTCCTCACAGACAAACCCACTTACTGAAATAGTTGTCTGCCGTCTCATTTTCCCAGAATATATCTGGACTCTCCGGCCATAACAAATCAAGCAAAGTAGGTTTCTGACATGCGGAAAGAAGGCAGTACTGTGAAATCTGCTAGCCAGTCTGCCACGCTGCTCTATATCTTGTCTCCCCATGTCAGGAATGTGTAAACATACATTTGTCGTCCTCTGTCGGCACACACCAGAGCCCGTTTATCAGGCCTGGATCCATCCACCCTGCCTTCCAGCACAGAATACCAGGCATTGTGTGTGGGGTTTGTTGCTCTGCTGCCTGCCTTGTCTAAAAGACCGACAGGATAACATTGAGAACCGCACAATCTCAATTACTCTGGGGATTTAGATGTCAACAAACACCAGCTAGGCTCCTATGATTTTGAGGAATCTGGCATTTGTTTATTAGTCAGTGGAAGCATTGCATAGGACTCACGGCCATCAATGAAAGTTGTTACAGTATAATGTATTGTTCTCGTTTGTGGTTCGCGCTCCTAGCCAAGTGTCAAATTGACAATGGGTCATGAGCTACTCCTGTTCTTCCATTTAATCAGAGCAGTTGTAAGGTTGTTAAAATGTAACACTGGCAGTTAAGCCTTTGGGTGACATTTATTTTCATGCAAAAAATAACAATCATCATTATCTGTGTCATTAAATGAGAAACTTTTCAACAATTGTGCGGTGATTATTTAGCTAGAGTTTAGTAAACTGAGCAATACATAAATAGTATCTTTATAACACATTGTTGAAGAGTTTTAAATTAAATCACATTGCGAGATTGAGGTTTGTGGTAAGTTTTGCCGTTTGCGCTACAAAAATGTTGCCCTATATGTGTAACACATGACATGATTGGTAGTGATGAGGAATAATCATTTTCCGTTTCGCTCCTCATAGTAAGTTCTTCTGTTGTAGATGCTGGATGCAGAGAACAAATACAAGCTGTTGGAGAAGGAATACCAGCAGTTTCGGGAGCAGCAGAGCATTCGCCCTGAGATCAGACTTCAGTCTGAGATCAACCTGCTAAGTCTGGAGAAGGTGAGCACATCAACTTCTAACTATACTGCTCACATAACCCCAGTTCTCTGATATTATGAGTGACGTATTTCAGTGGGATTTCATTCTGAAACTCCCATAACTCGAAGAAACCAATCACAAGCGTCTGTTGAAGACAGACCTGAAGAGCAGCGACTATGGTGCGCCCTCACCCTGTATAAAGAAAGCCACTCTCCTGCTCACTGCCACATTTTTTCATGCTTCTCTTCCTCGTCTTGCGAGCAGGGAAGTGCGGTGAAATATTTCACTCATAATATCAGAGAACTGGGGTTATGTAAATAACCTTGTTCTCTTTCAATTACCCGTTCCGTATTTCACGGTGGGATATGGTAAACTCCGTATCGCAACATGCTCTCCAAAAGCCAAGAGGTCCCAACACAGAGACCCTCAAAGGTCCCTAAACTGAGGGTGCATGCTCCATAAAGGCACAGAAACGAGAAATGGCAAAGACTGGTGTTTTGCGGGTACTATTTAGTGAAGCTGCCAGTTGAGGACTTCGAAGGCGTCTGTTTCTCAAACTAGACACTCTAAGTTACTTGTCCTCTTGCTCAGTTGTGCACCGGGGCCTCCCACTCCTCTTACTATTCTGGTTAGAGCCAGTTTGCGCTGTTCTGTGAAGGGAGTAGTACACAGAGTTGTACGGATCTTCAGTTTCTTGGCAATTTCACACATGGAATAGCCTTCATTTTTCAGAACAAGAATAGACTGACGAGTTTCAGAAGAAAGTTCTTTGTTTCAGGCTATTTTGAGGCTTTAATCGAACCCACAAATGCTGATGCCCCAGATACTCAACTAGTCTAAAGAAGGCCAGTTTTATTGCTTCTTTAACCTCTCTCGGGTATGTGGGACGAAATCGTCCCACCCTATTCAACAGCCAGTGAGAAATCAGAGCGCCAAATTTAAAACCACAAAATGTCATAATTCAAAGTTCTCAAACATAGGACTATTTTACACCATTTTATAGATACACTTCTGCTGAATCGAAACACGTTGTCCGATTTCCAAAAGGCTTTACAGCGAAAGCAAAACATTAGATTATGTTAGGAGAGTACATCGACACAATAACCACACAGCCATTTTCTAAGCAACTGGCATGCATCACAAATACCCAAAACACAGCTAAATGAAGCACTAACCTTTGACGATCTTCATCAGATGACACTCCTAGAACATTATGTTATACAATACATGCATTTTTTTGGTTCGATAAAGTTCATATTTATATCTAAAAACAGCATTTTACATTGGCGCGTGATGTTCAGAAAATATTTTCCCTCATTCTGCCGGTGAATCAGCGCCACAATTTACAAAAATACTTGTCATAAACGTTGATACAAAATGAAACTGTCATTCAAAGAATTATAGATGAACATCTCCTTTATGCAAACGCTATGAAAGATTTCAAAAAAGCTTCACGAGGAAAGCACTCTTTGCAATAATCTGAGTACTGAGCTCAGAAAAATACACTAGGCTATACAGATAGCCGCCATCTTGGAGTCATCTAAAATCATAATTTGCATTAGAAATATTCCCTTACCGTTGATGATCTTCATCAGAAGGCACTTCCAGGAATCCCAGGTCCACAACAAATGTTGTTTTGTTCGATAAAGTCCCTAATTTATGTCCAAATAACTTCTTGTTGTTCGCACGTTCAGTAAGCTACTTCCAATGTAGAAAGCGCACGGATGATGTCGCGACGAAATGTAAAAAAAAGTTGTATTTACGTTCGTTCAAACATGTCAAACGTTGTAAAACATCAATCTTTAGGGCCTTCAGAACGTGAAGATTCAGTAATATTTCAACCGGACGGTTCCTGTGTCTTGAAAAAGGTTTTGGAACGGAAGGATCGATCCTCATGAACACGCACCAAGAAGTGATGTCATTCTCTGGGTGACAAACTTCCCAGGCTTCTCATTCGGTCTCTGTTCATCGTAGACGCTTCAAACAACTTTCTAAAGACTGTTGACATCTAGTGGAAGATGAACCCTAACTCACCGTGTGTTCGATTGGCAGTGACTTGAAAGGACTACAAGCACCAGAATTCTCACTTCCTGCTTAGATTTTTCTCAGGATTTGCCTGCCATATGAGTTCTGTTATACTCACAGACATCATTCAAACAGTTTTAGAAACTTCAGAGTGTTTTCTATCCAAATCTACTAATAATATGCACATTCCAGTTCCTGGGCCCGAGTAATAGGCCGTTTAATTTGGGTACGTTTTCATCCGGCCGTGAAAATACTGCCCCCTACCCTAGTGAAGTTAATAAGCACAACAGTTTTCAGCTGTGCTAACATAATTACAAAAGGGTTTTCTAATGATCAATTAGCCTTTTTAAAATGATACCTTTGGATTAGCTAACACAACGTGCCATTGGAAAACAGGAGTGATGGTTGCTAATAATGGGCCTCTGTACGCCTCTGTAGATATTCCATTAAAAATCAACCGTTTCCAGCTACAATAGTCATTTACAACATTAACAATGTCTACACTGTATTTCTGATCAATTTGATGTTATTTTAATGGACAAAAAAGTAGCTTTTCTTTCAAAAACAAGGACATTTCTAAGTGACCCCAAACTTTTGAACTGTAGAGTTAATAGAATGAACAAATAGGTCTCATTTTTTGTAATTTTTCAATGGTTGCTTCAGGGCGCTCTATGAGCTGCTCATTGAACATCATTCAGCCCGTAAGTCACGACGTGAGAGAGAGTGGGCAATGGTGGTTTGACGGTGAGTAGCTTGCCAGCGACACTAGTTGAATAAGTAAATAATCAAAAGTACACTTCACCAAGCAAGCAGCCCTGTCCTCATCACATGCACGCATAGCTAGCCAGTAATGTATTTAGCCTAGCTAGATAGCTATCAATTTGTACTTCTGTGCGAACAGTGGACGGACACCAAAGTGAACACCTACTCATCCTTGACACGAAATATGCAATCCGCAAAAAAAGCAAGACAGTTGGTGAAGAGTTATCTTTCAGGCCATGTGCTTACATTCATGATGAGATAAGATTATTTGTTAGCTAGCTAAATTAGAACGTGTGTGACTATAATCAGTGCCGCAAACATTTTCCTGCATGAATGTTTTCAGTCACCAGCGCTTGCCATTTTCAGTTGAAATATATAGCAAATAAATGTTGTATTGAATAACACTGTAATTGACATTGTTTTCAATAAGAAAACATTCTCGTAATGAACAGGTAGCGTGTGCTTGTCATAACAAGCTCTCATTGCCAGGTTTTCATAGTGTTTCTTTACATGACTGTTTTACGTTGACTGTTGTAAGGCACTGTAGTGAATCTACTCCATACAAATGCTGACATCTAGTGGTGACATTATGGACTGCATGTTACTACATATTTTGTGAACTTGTGAACAGTGCCGTTTCAGAGACTAAGTTTCATTAGTCTCATTCAGCCCTTGTTTATTTGTGTGCTTGTGGTGCTTCAGCACAAACACTTCTGCATTCGTATCCACTGCCATAGATGGGTACAACTTAAAGATAAGCGTTAGAAGATAAGCGTTAGAATGCCAGCAGCATACCACCCTGCATCCAACTGCTGGCTTGCTTCTGATGCTAAGCTGGGTTGGTCCTGGTCAGTCCCTGGATGGGGGACCAGATGCTGCTGGAAGTGGTATTGGAGGGCCAGTAGGAGGCACTCTTTCCTCTGGTCTAAAAAATATCCCAATGCCCCAGGGCAGTGATTGGGGACACTGCCCTGTGTAGGGTGCCGTCTTTCGGATGGGACGTTAAACGGGTGTCCTGACTCTCTGAGGTCATTAAAGATCCCATTGCACTTATCGTAAGAGTAGGGGTGTTAACCCCGGTGTCCTGGCTAAATTCCCAATCTGGCACTCATACCATCACGGCTGTCTAATCATCCCCAGCTTACAATTGGCTCATTCATCCCCCTCCTCTCCCTGAAACTATTCCCCAGGTCGTTGCTGTAAATGAGAATGTGTTCTCAGTCAACTTACCTGGTAAAATAACGGTAAAATAAATAAAATAAAAAAATAAATAAAAAGGTAAACTGAACAAGTTTTTTTGTATTTACTTCCTTATTTATAGAGGATATAGTTTGTTGGTGGTTATAATTGTAATATTTAGTTAAGAAATAATCATTTAGTGTATCTGTTAACACTAGGACCGCTGCGCCTCGAGGGACCGCCCTTCAAGCTAACGAGCAGTCATTCTGACTTTTTCCACATTTTGTTACGTTACAGCCTTATTCTAAAATTGATTAAATAGTTTTTTTTCCCACTCATCAATCTACACACAATACCCCATAATGACAAAGCAAAAACTGTTTTTTAGAAATTTTTGCTAATTTATAACAAAGACAAATATGACATTTACATAAGTATTCAGACCCTTCACTTAGTACTTTGTTGAAGCACCTTTGGCAGAGATTACAGCCTAGAGTCTTCTTGGCTATGACGCTGCAAGCTTGGCACACCTGAATTTGGGGAGTTTCTCCCATTCTTCTCTGCAGATTCTCTCAAGCTCTGTCAGGTTGGATGGGGAGCGTTGCTGCACAGCTATTTTTATGTCTCTCCAGAGATGTTCCATCGAGTTCAATTCCGGGCTTTGGCTGGGCCATTCAAGGACATTCAGAGACTCCTGTGTTGTCTTGGCTGTGTGCTTAGGGCTGTTGTCCTGTTGGAAGGTGAACCTTCACCCCAGTCTGAGGTCCTGAGCACTCTGGAGCAGGTTTTCATCAAGGATCTCTCTGTACTTTGCTCCATTCATCTTTCCCTCGATCCTGACTAGTCTCCCAGTCCCTGCTGCTGAAAAACGTCCCCAAAGCATGATGCTGCCACCACCATGCTTCACCATAGGGATGGTGCCAGGTTTCCTCCAGACATAACACTTGGCATCCAGGCCAAAGAGTTCAATCTTGGTTTCATCAGACCAGAGAATCTTTTTTCTCATGGTCTGAGAGTCTTTAGGTGCCTTTTGGCAAACTCCAAGCGAGCTGTCTTCCGTCTGGCCACTCTACCATACAGTCCTAATTGATGGAGTGCTACAGAGATGGTTGTCCTTCTGGAAGGTTCTCTTATTTCCACTCAGGAACTCTAGAGCTCTGTCAGAGTGACCATCGTGTTCTTGGTCACCTCCCTGACTAAGGCCTTTCTCCCCTGATTGCTCAGTTTGGCCGGGTGGCCAGGTCGATGGAAGAGTCTTGTGAATGATTGAGGCCCCTGTGATCTCAGCGACCTTCGATGCTGCAGATAGGTTTTGGTACCCTTTCCCAGATCTGTGCCTTGACTCAATCCTGTCTCGGAGCTCTATGGACAATTCCTTCAACCTTATGGCTTGGTTTTTGCTCTGACCTGCACGTTCAACTCTGGGACCTTACATAGACAGGGTTGTGCCTTTGCCAAATCATCTCCAATTAATTGAATTTACCACAGGTGGACTCCAAGTTGTAGAAACTTCTCAAGGATGATCAATGGAAACAGGATGACCTCAGCTCAAGATCGAGTCTCATAGCAAAGGTTCTGAATACTTATGTAAATAAAATATTTCTTTTTTATTTTTAATACATTTGCAAACATTTCTTAACCTGTTTTTGCTTTGTCGTTATGGGGTGTTGTGTGTAGATTTCTGAGAATTTTTTCAAATTAAATCAGTTTTAGAAGATGGCTTTAAACTCTTACATCTAGACGTTCCGCTAGCGGAACACCTGCTCCAATATCCAATGATGGACGTGGCGCAAAATACAAACTCCTCTAAAATCCGAAAACTTCAATTTTTCAAACATATGACTATTTTACAGCATTTTAAAGACAAGACTCGTTAATCTAACCACACTGTCCGATTTCAAAAAGGCTTTACAACGAAAGCAAAACATTAGATTATGTCAGCAGAGTACCCAGCCAGAAATAATCAGACACCCATTTTTCAAGCTAGCATATAGTGTCACAAAAAACAAAACCACAGCTAAATGCAGCACTAACCTTTGATGATCTTCATCAGATGACAACCCTAGGACATTATGTTATACAATGCATGCATGTTTTGTTCAATCAAGTTCATATTTATATAAAAAAAACTCCTTTTTACATTAGCATGTGACGTTCAGAACTAGCATATCCCCGCAAACTTCCGGTGAATTTACTAAATTACTCACGATAAACGTTCACAAAAAACATAATTATTTGAAGAATTATAGATACAGAACTCCTCTATGCACTCTATGTCCGATTTTAAAATAGCTTTTCGGTGAAAGCACATTTTGCAATATTCTCAGTAGATAGCCCGGCATCACAGGGCTAGCTATTTAGACACCCAGCAAGTTTAGCCTTCACCAAACTCCGATTTACTATTAGAAAAGTTTGATTACCTTTGGTGTTCTTCGTCAGAATGCACTCCCAGGACTTCTACTTCAATAACAAATGTTGGTTTGGTCCAAAATAATCCATAGTTATATCCAAACAGCGGCGTTTTGTTCGTGCGTTCAAGACACTATCCGAAGTGTAAATAAGGGTCACGAGCATGGTGCATTTCGTGACAAAAGATTTCTAAATATTTCATTACCGTACTTCGAAGCATGTCAACCGCTGTTTAAAATCAATTTTTATGCCATTTTTCTCGTAAAAAGCGATAATATTCCGACCGGGAAAGCGTGTATACGTACAAAGAGAGAGAAAATAAAAGCATGCTATCCCCTCGTGCACGAGCCTGAGTCTCATAGTACTGTTACTGGCCACTATCCAAACGCGCTAATGTTTTTCAGCCAGAGCCTGCAGAGCCACGATTCAGCTTTTTGCCGCCTTCTGAGATCCCATGGGAGCCGTAGGAAGTGTCACGTAACAGCAGAGATCCCCTGTAATGGATAGAGATAATCAAGAAGGGCAAGAAATGGTCAGACGGGGTACTTCCTGTACAGAATCTTCTCAGGTTTTGGCCTGCCAAATGAGTTCTGTTATACTCACAGACACCATTCAAACAGTGTTTTCTATCCAAAGCTAATAATTATATGCATATTCTAGTTTCTGGGCAGGAGTAATAATCAGATTAAATCGGGTACGTTTTTTATCCGGCCGTGAAAATACTGCCCCCTAGCCATAACAGGTTAACTAGGGATGCGCCGATACCAATGTTTTCCTTGCCAAAAACCCGATACCGATAACTGACTATTTAGCTACAGCACATCTCTGGGTAACTGCTAGCTAGCTAATGCGTTTCGGCCTTGTGGTTATAGTGTTCTCTACTGTGCTCATCATTGCCAGGCATCAGCCGCAACAACGGATACCATTACCCCTGTCCAAACCGAACCTAGCTCAGCATCCAAATCCCAACATTCTTGTGCTTGCAGTTCTAAGATTGCAAGGAAGGATTCTCGCCCATCTATGCATCTTGTGCTTGGGACGAGGACCTCCAGTTCTGCGAGGGCTGCAAGTTGCTAACGGAGGCGAATCTGACAGAGGCTCAAACGAGTTTCTCTCTCGTTAGCTCTGTGCGCCTCCGAGCCACCAGAGGGAAGAGTGGCTCTGCCTCCCATGACCAAGCCCAGCTGGTGCGGGGTCATGGATAGATGGGAGGAGCCTTCCCACTAGTGCAGCCCCATTAAAACAACTGCTACCTGCAGTTCCAGCTTGCCTACAGTAAGCTAAGAGTTTGTGGGATTAAGCTCCTTACTGGCTAAGGGCGCCCCGAGCTTGGACATGCACAAGATGGAGGGGGTGTGAGGGGTGCTGTGGGATTATTTAGTTTACTCTTTGAAGAGGTAGGGCTTCAGATGTTTTCGGAAGATGGGCAGATGTCTCAGCTTCAGAGGGAACCTGGTTCCACCATTGGGGTGCCAGGACAGAGAAGAGCTTGGACAAGGCAGCTATCTAGCTAGCCAGCCAGCTACTGGTAACTATTAGCAATATGGATAGTTTCTAATGTTGTTTTAAAGCATAAATAGTACCTGTAGCTAGCATTGTTATCTAACATTCAGCGGTTTTTCAGATTTTAAGTTATCTGATGAGTAGAGGTTAGGTAGTTCGTCTAGCTACTTTACTCAAAATGCAGCTAGCTTGTTAGCTACCTGGCTTGCTAACTAAACAACAGCTGTAACGACCTAGCTGTAATGTTAACAAGTATCTCCACTAGCTGGATGCTAGGTGACCTATATAACAGTTGGCCCTAAAGCTTTTTGTAGGGAGCCAAGGAAAGGAACTATTGCCTGTATCAGTGATGGACACTAGCTAGAATGTGGACCAATACTTTTATAGCAATACAGTTAGCTACTAATACAATACTTCTTGCACACTGTTTTGACAAGCTGGTTAGAATAAGGCTGTCACTTGGTCAAATAATAAATCATAAACTGTTCCAAATGCATTACCTATCAATAAACATCTGACAATGGATACATACACTACACGCTTGTTGAACATCCCATTCACTTAACACCTTTTTTTGCACTATTAGTTAGAGCCTGTAAGTAAGCATTTCACTTTAAGGTCTACACCTGTTGTATTCGCTCACGTGACAAATAAACTTTGATTTGAATTGTTCTCAAATGCCATTGAAATGGCAGCAGCGGTATGAGAACCAGCACATTCTTGAGCAAACAATATGGCTTTCCTTAGTACGAAATCCTCGTCGACCCACTGTGCTGTCAGGCTTAATGGGCTGATGTCGCTGGTCTAAATGTCAGTTGTGAAGCTAGTGGCACCTAGCAAGTAGCTCATGGATGTGCGTTTCAACAATACTGTGCAACTCCGTTAGGGCAACAACTGGGGAGAAAAAAAAGAAAAAGAAACGCACGTACTTGGTAGTGTGTGCCGGGGCTCGAGGTGCTTGACCAGTCGGCGAAAGCCAACATCATCCACGACAGAGAACTGTTGATTGTCAAGGGCTATTATTTTAGCGCTAAAGGATTTCGTCTTTGAGTTGTCTCGCTGAAATTGTCTTACTCTTTCAAATGACTGCTCGACTTGAACTTGTTAAGTTGTTGGAAGTGTGCACCTAGTTTCTTTCTGCTTTTGTTCAAAGTAGTCGCTGAACGTCTGGGGGTGATGCACTTTCAAATTAGTAATTTGGTTTGTGGTATTGAACGATTTCACTTTCTCCCCTCGGGAAATATTAGCAGCACAAACGTTTCATATTTGTTATCTTCCTTTTGAGACTTAAAAATAGATCCACACAGCAGACATTGTGGGCTAGGTTAGGAATGCTGTTTTCATGGCGTCATTGCGACATGTACCTACATTATATAGGTATGCACGTCAGCTTTGACATCGGTTTTGCACATCGGCGTTAAACTAGATATCGGGCCAATGCCAATCTTGGCATTTTTAGCTAATATCGTACGATTCTCATGTGCTTACCATTTATATTGTGCATTCCTAGCTGTAACATAAAATGTGGGAAAAGTAAAGCGGTCTGAATACTTTCCCAAAGGCATTGTATGCATCTGTTGGTCAGAGATACCTTTTTAAAAAAGATAAAGTAGGGACGTGGATCAGAAAACCAGTCAGTATCTAGTGTGCCCACCATTTGCCTCATGCAGTGCGACACATCTGCTTCGCAGAGTTGGTCAGTCTGTTGATGGTAGCCAGTGGGATTTTGTCCCACTCCTCTTCAATGGCTGTGCGTGTCGTACACGTCGATCCAGAGCATCCCAAACTTCCTCAATGGGTGACATGTCTGTTGTGAATGCAGGCCATGGAAGAACTGGGGCTTCCAGGAATTGTGAACAGGTCCTTGCGACATGGAGCCGTGCGTTATAATGCTGAAACACGAGGTGATAGCGGTGGATGAATAGCACAACAATGGGCCTTGATCTCGTCACGGTATCTCCGTCATTCAAATTGCTATAGATAAGATGCAATTGTGTTCATTGTCCGGGGCTTATGCCTGCCCATACCATAACCCCACCAGCACGATGGGGCACACTCTTTTTCACATCAGCAAACCGCTCGCGGTATACGAAGCCATACACGTGGTCTGCGGTTGTGAGGCTGGTTGGACGAACTGTCAAATTCTCTAAAACGACATTGGAGAAGGCTTATGGTAAAGAAATGAAAATTCAACAGCACGCTCCCTCAACTTGAGACGTGGCCTTTTATTGTCCCCAGCATAAGGTACACCTGTGTAATGATCATGCTGTTGAAACAACTACTTGATATGCCACACCTGTCCGGTGGATGAATTATCTTGGCAAAGGAGAAATGCTCACTAACAGGGATGTGACCAAATTTGTGCACACAATTTGAGAGAAATACGCTTTTTGTGCATGTGGAGCATTTCTTGGTTCTTTTATTTCAGCTCATGAAACATTGGCCCAACACTTGGCGCGTGTGTGTGTGTGTGTGTGTGTGTGTGTGTGGTACTAGTCAAAAGTTTGGACACACCTACTCATTCAAGTGTTTTTCTTAATTTCTTTTACTATTTTCTACCTTGTAGAATAATAGTGAAGACAGCAATACTATGAAATACACACATGGATTCACGTAGTAACCAAGAAAGTGTTAAACAAATTCTTCAAAATATCCACCCTTTGCCTTGATGACAGCTTTGCACACTCTTGGCTGTATCTCAACCAGCTTTGAGGTAGTCACCTGGAATGCATTTCAATTAACAGGTGTGCCTTGTTAAAAGCTAATTTGTGGAATTTCTTTCCTCAATGCATTTGAGCCAATCAGTTGTGTTGTGACAAGGTAGGGGTGGTAGACAGAAGATAGCCCTATTTGGTAAAAGACCAAGTCCATATTATGGCAAGAACAGCTCAAATAAGCAAAGAGAAACAACAGTCCTTCATTACTTTAAGACATGAAGGTCAGTCAACACGGAAAATGTCAAGAACTTTGAACGTTTCTTCAAGTTCAGTTGCAAAAACCATCACCCGCTATGATAAAACTGGCTCTCATGAGGACCGCCACAGGAAAGGAAGACTCACAGTTACCTCTGCTGCAGAGGATAAGTTCATTAGACTTAACAGCCTCAGGAATTGCAGCCCAAATATATGCTTCACAGAGTTCAACTAACAGACCCATCCCAACATCAACTGTTCAGAGGAGACTGTGTGAATCAGGCCTCCATGGTCGAATTGCTGCACAGAAACCACTACAAAAGGACATCAATAAGATGAAGAGACTTGCTTGGGCCAAGAAACACGAGCAATGGACATTAGACCGGTAGATATCTGTCCTTTTTGAGTCCAAATTTGCTATTTTTGGTTGCAAACGCCGTGTCTTTGTGAGATGCAGAGTAGGTGAACGGATGATCTTCGCATGTGTGGTTCCCACCGTGAAGCATGGAGGAGGTGGTGTGATGGTGTTGGTGCTTCGCTGGTAACACCGTGTGATTTATTCAGAATTCAAGGCACGCTTAACCAGCATGGCTACCGCAGCATTCTGAAGCGATACGACATCACATCTGATTTGGGCTTAGTCCGACTATCATTTGTTTTTCAACTGGACAATGACCCAGAACACAGCTCCAGGCTGTGTAAGGGCTGTTTCACCAAGAAGGAGATGGAATGCTGCATCAGATGACCTGGCCTCCACAATCACCTAACCTTAACACAATTGAGATGGTTTGGGACGAGTTGGACCGCAGAGTGAAGGAAAAGCAGCCAACAAGTGCTCAGCATATGTGGGAACTCCTTCAAGACTGTTGGAAAAGCATTCCTCATGAAGCTGGTTGAGAGAATTCCAAGAGTGTGTAAAGCTGTCATCAAGGCAATATTTTGAAGAAATTAATGTATTTTGATTTAACACTTTTTCGGGTTATTACATGATTCCATGTGTGTTATTTCATAGTATTGCTGTCTTCACTATTATTCTACAATGTAGAAAATAGTAAAAATAAAGAAAAACCCTTGAATGAGTAGGTGTATTCAAACTTTTGGTTGGTACAGTATGTGTATGTAAATACAGTACCAGTCAAAAGATCACCCGGTGCAATGCTAACCGTTGGCTGGAGTGGTGTAAAGCTCACCGCCATTGGATTCTGGAGCAGTGGAAACGCATTCTCTGGAGTGATGAGTCACGCTACACCATCTGGCAGTCTGACTGACTAATCTGTGTTTGGCGGATGCCAGGAGAACAATACCTCCCCGAATTCAAAGTGCCAACTGTAAAGTTTGGTTGAGGAGGCATTATGGTTTGGTGCTGTTTTTCATGGTTCGGGCTAGGCCCTTTAGTTCCAGTGACGGGAAATATTAATGCAACAGCATACAATGACCTAGACATTTCTGTGCCTCCAACACTTTGGGGAGGGCCTTTTCTTTTTTCAGCATGACAATGCCCCCGTGTACACACACATACAGAAATGGTTTGTCGATCTGTGTGGGAGAACTTGACTGGCCTGCACAGAGCCCTGACCTCAACCTCATCAAATGCCTTTGGGATGAATTGGAACGCTGACTACGACCCATGCCTAATCGCCCAACATCAGAGCCCGACCTCACTAAAGCTCTTGTGACTGAATGGAAGCAAGTCTCCCCTGCAATGTTCCAACATCTAGTGGAAAGCCTTCCCAGATGAGTGGAGGCAGTTATAGCAGCAAAGGGGTGGACTAAATCCTTATTTATACCCATGATTTTGGAATTACCGTAAATTCCGGACTTTAAGCCGCAACTTTTTTTCCAGGCTTTGAACCTCGCGGCTTACATTTGCATTTTAGTCATTTAGCAGACGCTCTTATCCAGAGCGACTTACAGTAGTGAATGCATACATTTCATTTTAATTTCATTAAAAAAAAAATCGTACTTGGCCCCCAGTGGGAATCAAACCCACAACCCTGGCGTTGCAAACACCATGCTCTACCAACTGAGCTACGGGGAAGGCTAACAATGACGCGGCTAATATATGGATTTTTCCTGCTTTCAATTTTTTTTTCCCAAAAAAACACATTCTGTGATGTGCTCAGTTTTTTGGCGGCATGAAGCTTTCATTAGACCAATGAAATTGCCGAACGGGTTAAGGTCAAACAACTTTTTTGTTTACTGTTTAGATTAAATCGAGCGCTCTCAAACTTCCCATCATTCTGATTACGGGAGTCATTTTGTCACCCTCATCATGGCAAAGACACGGAGAAATGCATATGATGCAGCTTTCAAGTGTAAGGCGATTGATCTGGCTGTTGGAAAAGGAAATAGAGCTCCTGCACGGGAGCTTGGTCTTAATGAGTCGATGATAAGACGTTGGAAACAGCAGCGTGAAGAATTGACTCAGTGCAAAAAGACAACTAAACTTATACTTATACTAGACTTTAACTCATAGATGAGCCCCCACTTGTCACAGGCCGGCTCATAGCCTGTGGCAAAAATGAGAGGACATCAACAACCGGTATAGGCCAATTCAAAAAGTTATTTATTATAAAACAAAACTATTAATTGTAAACAAAGAAAAAGGAACGAGGTGTGGAAATGTCATAATGTAGGGTGTATGTAGGGTGTATGTACAAACTGCTCCACTAACCTCTTCGGGGGCTTGCTCTCTCTCTTCCTGCTCCTCCAGGTATGATCCTGTTTTGTTTGTTCCCTTGTTGGTTTATTTAGTTTCCACTCAGTCATGTTTACACACACATATTCGCGCATCCATGTACGAAAGTCAGAAATGGCGATACAATATATGCCTTACCTTTGAAGATATTCTTCTGTTGGCACTCCAAAAGGACCCAGTTACATCACAAATGGTCCTTTTGTTCGATAATGTCTAACTCAGTTTAGCTGGCACGCTTCAGTCAATAATCCACTCGGTTTCCCTCCTTCAAAATGCATACAAAATGAATCCCAGACGTTACCAATAAACTTATCCAAACAAGTCAATCAACGTTTATAATCAAACCTGAGGTACACTAATACGCAAATAAACAATAAAATTTAAGACGGAGAATCGTTATTGTCTTTACCGGAGAGAAATACCAAAGAACGCGCTCTCATTCACACGCTTGGAAACACTACAGCCAAAATGGGAGCCACCTAGAAAAACTACAATTTCTGGCTCATTTTTCCAAAAGCCAGCCTGAAACTCTTTCTAAAGACTGTTGATATCTAGTGGAAGCCCTAGGAACTGCAATCGGGCACGATTTCGCCCTATTATAAAAGTGCCAGCCATTGAAATCAGTGGTAGGATGAATTATTTTTGGGGGGGCTGGTTTGTCCTCGGGGTTTCGCCTGCCATTTCAGTTCTGTTATACTCACAGTTTTAGAAACTTTAGAGTGTTTGCTATCCAAATCTACCAATTATATGCATATCCAAGCTTCTGGGCCTGAGTAGCACGCAGTTTACTTTGGACACGCTTTTCATCCGGATGTCAAAATACAGCACCCTATTCCAAAAAAGTTAACAAACTATAGTTTTGGCAAGTCGGTTTGGACATCTACTTTGACACAAGTCGTTTTTCCAACAATTGTTTACAGACAGATTATTTCACTTATAATTCACTGTATCACAATTCCAGTGGGTCAGAGGTTGACATAAACTAAGTTGACTGTGCCTTTTAAACAGCTTGGAAAATTCCAGAAAGTGATGTCATAGGCTAATTGACATCATTTGAGACAATTGGAGGTGTACCTGTGGATGTATTTCAAGGCCTACCTTCAAACTCAGTGCCTCTTTGCTTGACATCATGGAAATCAACCAAGACCTCAAAAATAATTGTAGACCTCCACAAGTCTGGTTCATCCTTGGGAGCAATTTCCAAATGCCTGAAGGTACCACGTTCATCTGTACAAACAATAGTACACAAGTATAAACACCATGGGACCGCACAGCTGTCATACCGCTCAGGAAGGACTCGCGTTCTGTCTCCTAGAGATGAATGTACTTTTGTGTGAAAAGTGCAAATCAATCCCAGAACAACAGCATTGGACGTTGTGAAGATGCTGGAGGACACAGGTACAAAAGTATCTAAATCCACATGAACCTGTTGGGGCTAGGAGGCAGTATTTGCACGGCCGGATAAAAAACGTACCCGATTTAAACTGGTTACTACTCTTGCCCAGAAACGAGAATATGCATATAATTAGTAGATTTGGATAGAAAACACTCTAAAGTTTCTAAAACTGTTTGAATGGTGTCTGTGAGTATAACAGAACTCCTATGGCAGGCCAAAACCTGAGAAGATTCCATACAGGAAGTGCCCTGTCTGACAATTTGTTCTCCTTCTGTGGCATCTCTATCAAAAATGCAGCATCTCTGCTGTAACGTGACATTTAAGGCTTCCATTGGCTCTCAGAAGGCGCCAGAAAGTGGAATGGGGTGTCTGCTGTCTCTGGGTGAAGAACAGCAGGAGAATTTGTGAGTGGTCAGCCTGGGAACAGTGACTCTGGAGATGCGCGTTCATGAGAATTCTCAATTTTTTTCTTTCAGCCTTTGAATGAATACAAAGTCGCCCGGTTGGAATATTATCGCTATTTTACGAGAAAAATAGCATAAAAATTGATTTTAAACAGCGTTTGACATGCTTCGAAGTACGGTAATATTTTGAATTTTTTTTGTCACAAAATGCGCTCGCTTGGATAGTGACCTGAACGCACGAACAAAACTTGGATATAACTATGGATTATTTGGAACCAAAACAACATTTTTTGTTGAAGTAGAAGTCCTGGGAGTGCATTCTGACGAAGAACAGGAAAGGTAATTCTGAGTTTGGTGAGGGCGAAACTTGGTGGGTGTCAAAATAGCTAGCCGTGATGGCCGGGCTATGTACTCAGAATATTGCAAAATGTGCATTCGCCGAAAAGCTATTTTAAAATCTGACACAGCGATTGCATAAAGGAGTTCTGTATCTATAATTCTTAAAATAATGTATGTATTTTGTGAACGTTAATCATGAGTAATTTAGTAAATTCATCGGAGGTTTGCGGTGGGTATGCTAGTTCTGAACATCACATGCTAATGTAAAAAGCTGTTTTTTAATATAAATATGAACTTGATTGAACAAAACATGCATGTATTGTATAACATAATGTCCTAGGAGTGTCATCTGATGAAGATCATCAAAGGTTAGTGCTGCATTTAGCTGTGGTTTTGGTTTTTGTGACATATATGCTTGCTTTGAAAATGGCTGTGTGATTATTTTTGGCAGGGTACTCTCCTGACAATCTAATGTTTTGCTTTCGCTGTAAAGCCTTTTGGAAATCGGACAATGTGGTTAGATTAAGGAGAGTCTTGTGTTTAAAATCGTGTAAACATAGTAATATGTTTGAGAAATTGAAGTTATAGCATTTTTGAGGTATTTGTATTTCGCGCCACGTTATTCCACTGGCTGTTGACTCGGGACTTGGAGAAGATCTGCAAAGAGGAGTGGGACAAAATCCCTCCTGAGATGTGTGCAAACCTGGTGGCCAACTACAAGAAACGTCTGACCTCTGTGATTGCCAACAAGGGTTTTGCCACCAAGTACTAAGTCATGTTTTGCAGAGGGGTCAAATACTTATTTCCCTCATTAAAATGCAAATCAATTTATAACATTTTTGACATGCGTTTTTCTGGATATATTTGTTGTTATTCTGTCTCACTGTTCAAATAAACCTACCATTAAAATTATAGACGGATCCTTTGTCAGTGGGCAAACGTACAAAATCAGCAGGGGATCAAATACTTTTTCCCCCCACTGTACATATTACCTCGACTAACCGGTACCCCCTGTATATAGTCTCGACTATTGTTATTTCACTGCTGCTTTTTAATTACTTGTTCCTTTTATTTCTTATTTGTATTTTTTAAACTGCGTTGTTGGTTAGGGGCTTGTAGGTAAGCATTTCACTGTAAGGTCTACACCTGTTGTGTTCGGCGCATGTGACTAATAAGATTTGATTAGCAATGTACTTTTTTTTTTCTTCACATTTTAGTCATTTAGCAGACACTCTTATCCAGAGCAGTTTACAGGAGCTATTTGGATTAAGTGCCTTGCTCAAGGGCACATTACAGATTTTTCACCTAGCTGGCTCTGGGGTTTGAACCAGCGACCTCTGAACCGTTAGGCTACCTGTAATTGAAAGAGAACCACTTATAACTTGTTTATAACAATGTATAACCTTTTTACAACCACTTATAGTCTGTAACAACTTAGAACTTTTTTACAACCACTTCTAACCTGTTTGTAACTACTTAAAACCACAGATTGTCATTTTTACCTTTTTTTGGTTAAGGTTGTGCTGCATCTTTTAATCAACTATCTTTTATTCAAGGTGGAACTTGAAAGGACACTGGAATCGACAACAAAGTCAAAACTTCATTACAAGCAGCAGTGGGGGCGTGCTTTGAAAGAACTGGCCAGGTTCAAGCAGGTAGGCCAATTTGGATGACTACCACTTTGATTCAACAGAAATGTATTTGCCTGTGGTATGCTAATACAGCCTGATACCAGTGCTGGTGTAGACCTAGATCAGCATGTTTGCAATTCTATAGTTTGAATATATAGGGGTCGTGTGTGTGTGTGTGTGTGTGTGTGTGTGTGTGTGTGTGTGTGTGTGTGTGTCTCAACCATTAGGAACAACTGATCTTTCCATGACATAGACTGACAAGTTCAATCCAGGTGAAAGCTATGATCCCTTATTGATTTTACTTAAATCCACTTTAATCAGTGTAGATAAAGGGGTGGAGACAGGTCAAAGAATGATTTTCAAGCCTTGAGACAATTGACACATGGCTTGTGTATGTGTGCCATTCAGAGGGTGAATGGGCAAGAGCTGTTCCTAATGTTTTGTACACTCAGTATATGTGCTATATACAGTGCCTTCGGAAAGTATTCAGATCTTGACCTTTTTCACATTTTGTTACATTACTGCCTTATTCTGAAATGGGTTAAATAAAACTCCTCAGCAATCTACACACAATACCCCATAATAACAAGGCAAAAACAGTTTGGAAAATTGTTACAAATAAACAGATACCTTATTTACATAAGTATTCAGACCCTTTGCTATGAGACTCAAAACTGAGCTCAGGTGCATCCTGTTTTCATTGATCATCCTTGATGTTTCTACAACTTGAATGGAGTCCACCTGTGGTAAATTCAATTGATTAGACATAATTTGGAAAGGCACACACTTGTCTATTTAAGGTCCAACAGTTGACAGTGCATGTAAGAGAAAAAAACCAAGCCATGAAGTCGAATGAATTGTCCGTAGAGCTCAGAGACAGGATTGTATCGAGGCACAAATCTGGGGAAGGGTACCAAAAAATGTCTGCAGCATTGAAGGTCCCCAAGAACACAGTGGCCTCTATAATTCTTAAATGGAAGAAGTTTGGAACCACCAGACTCTTCCTAGAGCTGGCCACCTATCCAAACTGAGCAATGGGTGGAGAAGGGCCTTGGTCAGGGGAGGTGACCAAGAACCAGATGGTCACTCTGACAGAGCTCTAGAGTTCCTCTGTGAAGATGGGAGAATCTTCCAGAAGGACAACCATCTCTGCAGCACTCCACAATCAGGCCTTTATAGTAGAGTGGCCAGACGGAAGCCGCTCCTCAGTAAAAGGCACATGACAGCCCGCTTGGAGTTTGCCAAAAGGCACCTAAAGACTCTCAGACCATGATAAACAATATTCTCTGGTATGATCAAACCAAGATTGAACTCTTTGGCCTGAATGCCAAGCGTCACGTCTGGAGGAAAGCTGACACCATCCCTACGGTGAAACATGGTGGTGGCAGCATCATGCTGTTTTTTTTTCAGTGGCAGGGGCTGGGAGTCTAGTCAGGATCGAGGCAAAGATGAACAGAGCACAGTACAGAGATCCTTGGTGAAAACCTGCTCGAGAGCGCTCAGGACCTCAGATTGGGGTCAAGGTTCACCTTCCAACAGGACAACTACCCTAAGCACACAGCCAATACAACGCAGGTGTGGCTTCGGGACAAGTCTCTGAATGTCCTTGAGTGGCCCAGCCAGATCCTGGACTTGAACCCAATCGACTATCTCTGGAGAGAACTGAAAATAGCTGTGCTGCAACGCTCCCCATCCAACCTGATAGTGCTTGAGAGGCTCTGCGGAGAAGAATGGGAGAAACTCCCCAAATATATAGGTGTGCCAAGCTTGTAGCGTCATACCCAAGAAAACTCAAGGCTGTAATCGCTGCCAAAGGTGCTTCAACAAAGTACTGAGTAAAGGGTCTGAATACTTTTTAAAATAAATTGGCAAAAATGTCTAAATCTGTTTTTGCTTTGTCACTATGGGGTAATGTGTGAAGATTGAGGGATTAAAAAAAAAAATGTTTTAAATCAATTTTAGAATAAGGATATAACCTAAAAAAAAGTGAGTCATGGGGCTGAATACTTTCCGAAGGCACTATATATATATATATATACATACATACATACATACATACATACATACATACATACATACATACATACATACATACATACATACATACATACATACATACATACATACACTACCAGTCAAGGGTTCTTATTTTTACAATTTTCTACTTTGTAGAATAATAGTGAAGACATCAAAACTATGAAATGACACATATGGAATCATGTAGTAACCAGAAAAAGTGTTAAACGAATCAAAATAGTGTGCAATCCTGTCATCAAGGCAAAGGGTGGCTCCTTTGAAGAATCTGAAATATAAAATCTATTTTGATTTAACACTTTTTTGGTTACTACATGATTCCATATGTGTTATTTCATAGTTTTGATGGCTTCACTATTATTCTACAATGTAGAAAATAGTTTTTAAAAAAAGAAGAAAAACCCTTGAATGAGTAGGTGTCCAAACTTTTGACTGGTATTGTACTGTATTTACGTATGTGTATATACAGTGCATTCGGAAAGTATTGACTCCTTTTTTACGTTACAGTCTTACTCTAAAATGGATTAAATAAAAATCCTCATGAATCTACACACAATACCCCATAAATCCAAAGCAAAAACAAGTTTTTGTTAATTTTTTTGCTAATTTATAACAAAAAATATTGCATTTACATATGTATTGAGACCTTTTACTCAGTACTTTGTTGGAGTTTTTGCAGCGATTACACCCTCGAGTCTTCTTGGATAATACAGTACACGCTTGGCACACCTGTATTTTTGGAGTTTCTCCCATTCTCTGCAGATCCTCTCAAGCTCTGTCAGGTTGGATGGGGAACGTCACTGCACAGCTATTTTCAGGTCTCTCCTGCCTCGTCTTGGCTATGTGCTTAGGGTCGTTGTCCTGTTGGAAGGTGAACCTTCGCCCCAGTTTGAGGTCCTGAGTGCTCTGGAGCAGATTTTGGTCTTTTATTAGGATCCTCATTAGCTGTTGCAGAAGCTACTCTTCATGGGGTCCACACAAAACATGAAACATGACATAATACAGAACATTAATAGACAAGAACAGCTGAAGGACAGAACTACATTCATGTTTTTTTTCAAGGCACACGCAGCCTATATATCAATGCATGCACCCAAACTATCTAGGTCAAATAGGGGAGAGGCATTGTGCCGTGAGCTGTATTTGTTTTTTGAAACTAGATTTTCTGTTCATTTGAACAATATGAGATGGAACAGAGTTTCATGCAGTAATGGCTCTATATAATACGGTACGCTTTCTTGAATTTGCTCTGGATTTTGGGACTGTGGAAAGACCCCTGGTGGCATGTCTGGTGGGGTAAGTGTGTGTCAGAGCTGTGTGTAAGTTGACTATGTAAACAACAATTTGGGATTTTCAACACATTTAATGTTTCTTATAAAAAGTGATGCAGTAAGTCTCTCCTCAACTCTTAGCCAGGAGACTGGCATCCATAATATTTATATCAGCCCTCTGATTACAATGAAGAGAAGGATGTGCTGTTCTGTTCAGGGCCAGCTGCAGCTTAACTAGGTCTTTCCTTGCAGAACTCGACCACACGACTGGACATTAATCAAGATGAGACAAAACTAGAGCCTGCAGAACTTGCTTTTTGAAATATGGTGTCAAAAAAAGCAGAGCATCTCTTTATTATAGAAAGACATCTCCCCATCTTTACAACCATTGAATCTATATGTTTTGACTATGACAGTTTACAATCTAAGTTAACGCTAATTAATTTAGTCTCAACTTGTTTAACAGCCACACACATTAATAGATTCAGCTGAGGTCTAGGACTTAGGAAAGGATTTGTACCAAATACAATGCTCTTAGTTTTAGAGATGTTCAGTACCAGTTTATTACTGGCCACCCATTCCAAAACAGACTGCAACTCTTTTAAGGGTTTCAGTGGCTTCATTAGCTGTGGTTGCTGATGTGTATATGGTTGAATCATCAGCGTACAAGGACACACATGCCTTGATTAATGCCAGTGGCAGGCCATTGGTAAAAATAGAAAAGAGTAGAGGGCCTAGAGAGCTGCCCTGCGGTACACCACACTTTACATGTTTGACATAAGGGAAGCTTCCATTAATGAAAACTCTGAGTTCTATTAGATTGACATATCGTGGATTCAGAGCTGAGGTTGAAAAGCCATAACACAAGTTTTCAACAACAGGTTATGGTCCATTTTCATCAAGAATCTCTCGGGAACTTTGCTACATTCATCTTTCCCTCGATCCTGCCGCTGAAAAACATCTCCACAGCATGATGTTGCCACCCCCATGCTTCACCATAGGGATGGTGCCAGGTTTCCCCCAGACGTGACGCTTAGCATTCAGGCCAAAGAGTTCACTCTTGGTTTCATCAGACCAGAGAATCTTGCTTCGCGTGGTCTGAGAATCCTTTAGGTTCCTTTTGGCAAACTCCAAGCAGGCTGTTGTGCCTTTTTTACTGAGGAGTGGCTTCTGTCTGGCCAGTCTACCATAAAGGCCTGATTGGTGGAGTTCTGCAGAGATGGTTGTTCTTCAGGAAGGTTCTCATCTCCACAGAGGAGCTCTGCCAGAGTGACCAGCGGGTTCTTGGTCACCTCCCTGACCAAGGCCTTTCTCCCCCGATTGCTCAGTTTGGCCGGGTGGCCAGCTCTAGGAAGAGTTTTGTGGTTCCACACTTTTTCCATTTAAGAATGATGGAGGCCACTGTGATCTCAGGGACCTTCAATGCTGCAGACATTTTTTGGTCGCCTTCCCCAGATCTGTGCCTCGACACTCTTTTCCTTCTTGGCTTGGTTTTTGCTCTGACATGCGCTGTCAACTGTGGGACCTTATATTGACAAGTGTGTGCCTTTCCACATGTCGAATCAATTGCATTTACCACAGATGGACTCTAATCAAGTTGTAGAAACATCTCAAGGATGATCAATGGAAACCTGATGCACTTGAGCTCAATTGCGAGTCTCTTAGCAAAGAGTCTGATTTATTTATTGTTTTCAATTTTTTTATACATTTGCAAACATTTCTACAAACCTATTTTTGCTTTGCCATTATGGGGTATTGTGTGTGGATTGGGGGGGGGGGGAGATTATCAATGTTAGAATAAGACTGTAACGTAACAATATGGAAAAAGTAAAGGGGTCTGAATACTTTTTGAATGCACTGTGTGATATAGCCCATATCAAGCAGCCCTACGGGGCATAGTGTGGAAATGATAACAAAAGTGCAGGGAATGCAGACATTTTTGGGGGTGTTGAAGTTTGATTGAACAATCAGAATGAAGTTAGCCCCATTGTTGCATCCCTAGGGTAATGAACTACTCATATAGCATGTTTAGAACTTTTTTTCCAAAACATAAAATACTGTCATACTGTGAAACATTTGATATGTTATTTTGGCCATATTGCCCAGCCCTAGGCTTAAATCATATTTTTGTCCCCCCCACCCCCTGATGTCTAAATATTTTACATTTGTTGCATCATTGCATCATGTGTCAATGATAAATAATTAACAGCTTGAGGATAAGTGTGAATGCAAATAAAGGAAGCCGCATTAGTTAACTTTACTCTACCTTTCACAGCCTCATCATACGGTATATCATGTGGATTCATTCGGTGTGTGTGTGTGTGTGTTTTTACATGGGCCCCACATTTTTTTTCAAAGGTGTATTAGACATTGATCACTTTTAAATCAGCACAACCTTATAGTGGGCTTTGAAACCTGTGCTGCGTCTGGAGTGAGCCCTTCGAGGGACTGATCCAATATCAACAATGTCGGCACACTGGGCTTATCAGGCCTCACTAATAACTGTTAAAGACAAAAGCCAGCTGGAAAATCTGAACCGTTTTTTTCCTAGACTTTCTAAGTGCCAGATATATGTTAAGAAAACACAAGTTGATTTATGTTGCACTAAGGGCTTCATAACTTAATGTGAAATAGCCCTATAAATCATGTTTGTATTATGTTAAGCATTAGCCCAGGCGTTAACCATTTAAATGTCACACTTGTTTTTAGGAGTATCTGTCAGACCTGTGCTTCGATATGCTCTGTGTAGTTAACATTTGTTTGGTTTGTGCTATGCTATCATTATTTGTTTCACGTATCAACTCGTCTGCATAATGTTTAGCTACGTTGCTGCAAAGAAATTCTCCCCTCAGGAATAATGCCTTTTCCCTCTAAATGTCCAGATGGTAAGAATGAAATGCAGCTCTTTAGAAAACCTCTACATTCCTGACTTAGCCCTTAGCCTTATCTTATCTCTTAGCCTCTAATACAGCAGATATGGTCAACTGGTTAATTTGAGCCCAAGTATGCCTGCTGCCTCCTACTCCCCTAACTCTGAACCGCCTTGGTATTTGGTGTCAGATAGTGTGAGACCTGGAAAAACTGGAGCTTTGAAATCCCCCAGGTGTCTGTCTGTCAGTCGGCTTATTTTCCAGAAAACTGCAGTTGAGGCCCATCTGGGCAGCTTGCTTCACTCAGGCGAGTCCCGAGTCTGACCCACTGGATGCAGGCCACTAGGAATGGGGGTCATTCACTGGTCACTCAGTCCTGCTTGCGCTGCCTTTGTCCTCTCTCCTCCCTCCTGGAGAGAGCCAGACTCTGGAGGGCTGTGTTTACCAAGAGCCTGTCCTCCATTACTGAGAATGCAGTGGAGTACCACACACCTAACCCCTAGCGTGGCGCTGTTGTCTACTGGAAATACTTAATGCACTCTTCAACCGGCAGTAGCCAAGGAAATCCTTTGCCCAAGAGGCCTTACAAAAATCACTGCCATAATTGTTTCAGTGTTGTTGCTTTGGCGCTTACTTGGCGATGTGCGCTCCAGAAATGTTTCTGTGGTTTGTTTTTCTAGCAATTTTGGTAAAACAAATGTATTACAGGCGACTAATGTTCACAGAAACCACAAAATTAAACTTAATTCTGTGTCAACATATCACTCAGTAATAAAGATGAACTGAGTTTTGCCCTGGCTGTGTGAGAAAAAGGAACTTGTCTGTATTTTAACCAGTGATTGTCTGGAAAAGGGAAGCGCTGTCCATATCTGAACCAGTAACTGTTAAGTGTCAGGGAACACATGACATGTCCCTAAACTGCTGTTCTTTGAAACCGTCATAGGATTCTCTTGGTCAAAATGCTTTTTATTCTATGATCAGCTTTTTATTCCATGGTACCAATGTAAACACTGGGGATTGGGGCAAAACTCTGTAGTTGCGTATCGCAATGTTATTTGGGATACTATTATACTTTCCAAGTATCGATTTGTAGTAAAAAATAATATACCGTTGAAGTCGGAAGTTTACATAGGTTGGAGTCATTAAAACTCGTTTTTCAACCACTCCACAAATTTCTTGTTAACAAAATATAGTTTTGGCAAGTCGGTTAGGACATCTACTTTGTGCATGACACAAGTCATTTTTCCAACAATTGTTTACAGACAGATTATTTCACTTACAATTCACTGTATCACAATTCCAGTGGGTCAGAAGTTTACATACACTAAGTTGACTGTGCCTTTAAACAGCTTTGAAAATTCCAGAAAATGATGTCATGGCTTTAGAAGCTTCTGATAGGCTAATTGACATCATTTGAGTCAATTGGAGGCGTACCTGTGGATGTATTTCGAGGCCTACCTTCCAACTCAGTGCCTCTTTGCTTGACATCATGGGACAATCAAAATAAATCAGCTAAGACCTCAGAAAAACAATTGTAGACCTCCACAAGTCTGGTTCATCCTTGGGAGAAATTTCCAAACGCCTGAAGGTACAACGTTCATCTCTACAAACAATAGTACGCAAGTATAAACACCATGGGACCACGCAGCCGTCAGACCGCTCAAGAAGGAGACGTGTTCTGTCTCCTAGAGATGGACGCACTTCGGTGCGAAAAGTGCAAATCAGTCCCAGAACAACAGCAAAGGACCTTGTGAAGATGCTGGAGGACACAGGTACAAATGTATCTATATCCACAGTAAAACGAGTCCTATATCGATATAACTTGAAAGGCCGCTCAGCAAGGAAGAAGCCACTGCTCCAAAAACGCCAGACTACGGTTTGCAACTGCACATGGGAAGGTCGTACTTTTTGGAGAAATGTCCTCTGGTCTGATGAAACAAAAATAGAACTGTTTGGCCATAATGACCATCGTTACGTTTGGAGGAAAAAGGGTGAGCTTGCAAGGCGAAGAAGACCATCCCAACCGTGAAGCACGGGGGTGGCAGAATCATGTTGTGGGGGTGCTTTGCTGCAGGAGGGAATGGTGCACTTCACAAAATAGATGGCATTATGTGGATATATTGAAGCAACATCTCAAGACGTCAGTCAG